>NC_133617.1:684436249-684593749 GCF_048593235.1 Sminthopsis crassicaudata | reverse complement strand
TGCCTCTGTTTTTTCAACTGTAAAATTTGTAAAAATCTGTCTCTCCAGACTTTCTCTCTAATATATTCATACCAAATGGAGCAATGAAGAGTCAAACATGACTCAAAGCACTGAACAACAACACTTGGCTACCTTTGCTTCCTCCTTCATCCCTTTCAACTTTCTATTTTGTGTTCTTATTTTTCTTTGTTAGAATGTAAGCTGCTTGAGGGCTGCAATTGTCTATCTTTATATTCCCAGAACTGAACCCAGGGGGCCTGGAACATTTTTGTTGTTGAGGGGTATTGCAAAATCCATCCAACTCTTCCTAATAGCATTTGGAGTTCTCTTGGCAAAGATCCCTTTACCATTTCCTTCTCCAATTAATTTTACACATAAGGAAACTGAGGCAAATAGGCTCAAGTGACTTGCTCAGAGTCATATAGCTAATGCCTAAAGCTGGATTTTAACTCAAGTCTTACTGACTCCAAACTTGGTTCTCTATTCACTGTACCACCTAGCTGCCATCAATTTACTGAGTGCTTGTTGACTTGGTATTTCATGAGCTAATTAACTTTTAAATGTCATACATAAATACAGAACATGAGAATTATGGCTTAGAAACAGCATACATGAAAAAAAAAACCTGAATAGTTCCTAAAAAGAGTACTAAAATTAGAAGATGTGGGTTTTAATTCTGCATTTACTGTCTACTGTCTGTGGGACTGAGCAAACTGATAACATTTCTAAACCACAGAGAGTTCCTGTTTGAAAAATGACGGGGAGGGGGGGGGAATATTGGATAATGGGTTCAAGAAATATTTGAAAAAATTGAGTGGTAAAATGATATTCAAAGTCTGATCCAGGCCGATTTATGGTCCTTTGACCCTTATGAATTATAAGCTCAAACAAAATCAACAGTGGGAAATGGCAGCCAAAAAAGACAATATGACATTAAGCTCCTACTACTAATGCCTATAGCATTACTAGCAATTCTTTGAGCTCTACCCTATTCAGACATCTGAATTATCATTTTCATTTATGAGCATCATATTATTTACAGGACATCAACAAATCGGGACCTATTCAGAAAAATAAATGCAGGAAGATATTCAAAACCATGATATGTAAGGATGAAGGCTTAGAAAAAGATGTCTTCAAATGTTTGAATTGCAGTCACATAGAAAATGTGAGGGAAATAATTTTAGTAAGAAAAAAGACCTTGAATTCTAGGTGAAGAGGGTGTGGATTCAAATCCTAGCTCTTAGCTACTACCTGGGAGGCTATGACCAATTCTCCTGACCTTTCAGTGCTTCAGTCTCTTTTTTCTGAAAACGAGAGTACTGAACTATATGACCTCTAAAATTCTATCTTCAAGCTCTAAAGATTGCTTCCAAAAAGCAATTCAAGAAATGATTCTGAGCTATGGCAAAAAACATTGTTAGAATGAGTTTATAACCTCCCAAGGTGCCTATTTTGAAGAAGAATAGCATTAATTTGGATGAGTTCCAGTAGTTTTATTTTTTTGTGTGTCACATTACTGTATAGTCCTCTCAAATTTTTATACACAAACATTAGAAAAATGTCTCTTGCTGCAAATGTTATTTTAATTTCATTTTCCATACAACAGTCATGCATAACTTTAGTTTTCTTATAGACAAAATTGTATTTATCTACAAATGCTATTGATCACCAAAGTGACTCTACTTTCTAACCTATTTCCACACACAAAGAAACTACACACACAGACACACATTTTATTTTTAAAAATCCACCTTAGTTTTTCTAAAATTTTACATATAATTCAACAAAAAATTAAGCACCTATCATATCGATTGTATTCTAAGGATCATCTACCAAATCATTCTCTATTCTAAAGATTAAAATTTTAACTGTTGGGAGAGGAGGGTAGACTATTGATTACTATGGATAATTAAGTTTCCACACTGTTATCACTTTTTTAAGTATCTGGAACAAATATGTTTACCAAGCTTCTTTCTAACACACAAGGATTTGAGATAATTATATGTATCAATTCATAACATTGATTCAGGGCAAGAAGGGACTTAGGTGATTTAATTCAACTCCTTCATTTTACAGAGAAGAAAAATGGAACCCACCCAATAAGGGTATTTTACTAAAGGTCACACAGGTAACAAATTAGAGAGCCAAGGTTCAACATAACATACTGAGGAGGGCACTTGTCTTGGAGTCAAGAAGATCTGGATTCCAATTTTGTTTCATTTACTAGTTAGCAGTGTAGCTAACAACTTACCTACTACTTGGCAAGACAGTTAGATTCTCTGGTCTCAGTTTCCTCATTTGTAAAATTAAAAGGTTAGACTCAAAGATTTCCAAAGTCCTATTCAGCTCTAATCCAGGAACCCATGAATTGAAACCAGGCCAAAATCCAGTGATTTTTCCACTAAATCTCATGATCATCCATCTCTTCAGCTTTCCTAACTACTATTAATCCCTGATTATTAGTAGAATTAATTATTCTCCAAGGATCTCAGCTCAAAGGGATATTTTGGTATCTCCTAGAATCACAATTACAGTGATTGTGTGCCATGCTGATCATGAAATTATCAGCATTTCTCAAATTGTTTGTAACAATATGCATATCCATGACACATTCATTAGTCAAGTGCTCCCAGCCCTAAAATGATGAACAGATCATGTCAGATGAGTGCACATGGCAATGTAAATGGCCTTTCCAAAACTTTCTTCCTATGACTGAAATTTCTTTCAGGTTTTTGGAGGTGGTCCCAGAAACTCAAATGTTCAAACAACTTTGTGATCTCATCAATTTGGATGATTTCTCCAAAAAAGTTGATAGCAATCCCTTCATATCTGATCTTCCTATGAGACTCCATATGTTTGTGCTTATCCATAAGTTCATCCCTGAACTTCATCCATCCCCATAAGTTCATCATTTTCAATATGGAAGAAAGCCCCTAATTTTCTCTAGATACCAGTATACCAGAAAAGAACTGGAGCATCCACCTGTCATTTCTTGCTTTTATCATAAAACTTCTTATCACAAAACTAAAGCAGGAGAGACTACCTAAGTTAGGTAGTCATTTGGTCAGTCAATAAGCATTTATAAAGCATTCACTAATTTCAAAGAATTCTCACTGTCAGTCCCTCCTACCTAGAATTTTCTTCTTCCTCAAGAAGACTTCTGCTTCTCTAGTTTCCTCCAAATCTCAGCTAAAGCCCTACCAAGCAAAATTCCCCAATCCTCTGACTTCAAACCTATAGAATTGTCTGCCCCTAAGCAACTAACTCACTTAGGATCTGAGAATTTCCAAGTTGATAACCATTAAAACTTTAGAAAATTAATACTATTATTCATAATATTGTATATAGTTCCTTTATGAAACAACTAAATTCACCTTCCTTCTTCACTTGGCTCTTGTCTGCACTAAATAATTTGTTATACAGATTCCCAGATTCAAAATGCTTAAGAAATACATCTTCAAGTCACCTTGCCAGATAAATTTAGAGATCAAAATTAGCATTCAAATTCTCTAGAGTAATGCTAAATGATAAAATGCCTAAGGGGTAGCATGTAGATACTTAGCTATTCATGCAAAAGGTCAAGTCTTCCTGAAATGATCCCAAATTCTACTACTTGCTACCAGTGTGACCTTGGATAACTAAGGCATTTTGACACCATTGGCCCCCCAATTCTTCTTCCCTAAAAGATAATGAAGGTTTTTCAACTAGATGACCTTAAAAGTGTTTTCCAGCTCTAATCCCTATGTTCTCAATGAAATCTGTGATCCAGTACCCCAAGCTCTAAGCTTACACAGACCAAATTCAGTTTTGATATACTAGCTGTCCTCCCTTTTTGTTTCATTTTTTAAATTGTATTCATTTTGTTCTGAACTTAAGAAATAAAACAAGCATTTCCATTGTGTAATAGAAAGGAAAAAAAAAGATGATTACATAGGAAACTCCAAATTCATTATGTACAATTTGCAATTCCTTTTAAATATATAATAAAGTTATCAAGTAACTTCTTTCTTTTTTTCCTTTCCTAGAGATGGCTACCATTAGACACATACACACAAGCATACACACACAAATAATACATATATGTAAAATCATTTTATACATATTTCTACTTATCAGTTTTTTCTCTATTTAGCAGATATCTTCCTTTATATATCCTTTGTAGTTAATTTGGGTATTGATAATAGTCAAATTCATTTTAGTTGTTCAAAGTTGTTCTTAAAATAATATTACAGTTACTCTGCACAACACTAACCCAAAATGGGGAAAATCTTAGAATACAACTCATGTCAAATTCTCCATAAATGTGAGTAAAAGCATTCCCTAAGATTATATAAGCATCATACTGAAATTCATATCAAATATAGGAGAACCCTTATTCCATCTCATAGAAAATGTAGAAAATGCATAAAATACTCACAACAATTTATAAAAAATGGACTCAGTGAATCCTACCTTTCCACAATGTTCTATAGCCCTCCTGACTCAGAGCACCACCCTAGCTTTTAGACTTCTCTCAGAAGGGATGCAAGTACATTTGTGAGTGAAGCAACACCTCTCCAACAGTCTACTGATTTCCATTTTTACCTCAAAGATAAATACATACTTCTAGCTTTTTAATAAATAAAAAAGAATTTATTTACCTCTTACCAAGCAACTATGTTAAGTACCTGAAATATAAATTCAAAAGGAAAGATAATTTCTTTCCTTAAGGAATTTATATTCTAATAAAGCCAAAAAGAGTGATAGCCAGGGACATATAATTTGATTGAAAATTTATAAGAAAAATGAGTAGTCACCAAAGCATAGATTGACATTCCCTTTTCAAGCAATGAAAGACAAGATAAAGTCATGGTAGAATGGTGACTAGATGAGTAATGTGGTAAAGTATAGTAGAGCCAGGACTAAATGGAATGACTAAGGCAACTCAAAGGGTCCCATGTGGGATTTTAAAACACAAATAGGTTAAATCAGCTGGGATTTTGTTTAAAGGTATTAGACTCAAACAGAGAGGAAACCTTTTTAGCCCACTATCCATAGGCAACTCTTTGAAGTCTTAGGGATTCCCATTTTCACCCCATGAAGTCAGATTTCATTATGGTACTACTCAAGACTTAAATTAGTCTCATAGCACCACCCTGTGATTTAGACTCCCCTTTAAAGGGAAATAACATCTGAGTACATTCCACTTTCACTCACAGATATGTCTGGTACTACTCTGGGGATATGGGCTCTCTCAAGAAAGTAAACAAAAACACTAAGGTTAAAAACAGCCAAATATATATATATATATATATATATATATATATATATATATATATATATATATATATATAAAGAGAGAGAGAGAGAGAGAGAGAGACAGAGAAAGAGAGAGACAGAGAGAGACAGAGAAAGAGAGAGAAAGAAAGAGAGAGAGAAAGAAAGAGAAAAAGAGAGAGAGAAAGAAATAGAGAGAAAGAGAAAGAGAGAGAAAGAGAGAGAGAAAGAAAGAGAGAGAGAGAGAGAGAGAGAGAGAGAGAGAGAGAGAAAGAGAGAGAGAGAGATGAGATACTAACATAAAGGTTAGTCCTGTATTGACTCACATAATAGTACCAACTAGTCTCATAGCACTTCCTGAGGTTAAATTGGTTACTAAGCAATTTAACAGTTGGTTAAATTTTCCTTCAAGGGAAAAACATTTCAGTGAATCTCACTTTTACTCCAGAAATGTACATAGATATCCAGTCTTATAATATTATGCTAAGATATTGTCCTAAAGCTTTGAACTCATATCATATGGAAAATTAATTTGGGATTACTACAGAGAATATCCAGATATTCCAGTGAGTCTCATTTTGATTCTAGAAATGCATACATGCTTGTAGCATTATGATATTATCCAGAGAGTTTCAACTTCCCATGAAGAAAAATGAATCTGTTGCAAAAATAACCCATTTTCTCACCAAACAGACCTAAACTGTCCAAATAGCTCATAGAAGTGATGGAGATCAAAAATCCAGATGTTCTCATACTCATGATGTTAGTCCCTTACTATTTTTTTAAGTTCATCATCCTGTAAGAAATTCTCAAGTCCTCAAGGGGCAGAAATGACCCAATAATTCCTTGACTCCCACTAGAAAGCTGTATTTCAGGATTTTCTTCTTTCCAAGAGCCTGGCAGTACACAAGGAACATTCTACCCTACCTCATCCTCAATAGCAGATAGGATTCTGAAACTGAAATTTAGAGTTTCAAGGAGTGCAATCCCAAAGCAGGCACTATACAGGAATGTCTTTTGTCTTTCTAGGAGACAACATAAAACCCTTCTTCTCAGTCATGATGTTCATGAAAGATAGTGTGCTTCGGTCACTGCTTCTCAAGAACTGGATTTAAGATCTGTTTTTCTTGAGACAAGTGAGAATATCAAGGCCTAGGTCCATAGAGAGGCAATAGTAAAAAGATAAGGGGGGAGAAAGAAGTCTAGAATAAGAAATCCCTTTTATAGCCAACTATAGCAATAGCTGATTTCTTCTTCCACAACAGATTAAGACAACTAATACCCAGTAACTCCACAACGAGTCAAAAATGGTCCAAATGCATATAGGCAACCCAACAATATAAAATTCTGAACAACGGTTCAAAATTTGTAAGATCATTGGTTCATCAAGTGATGGACAGAGAAGGGGAAAGGAGAGAGGTTTGGCAATCCCCTAATGTTAACTATTAATATACTATCAATACTATATTAATAATTGTATTTTTGATTATAATTACAAATATTTTTAAAATAAAATTTTAAAATTCATGAACATGAGTCTTCCTTATTCCCAGTCCAGTACCCAGTCCCCTATGCCATTTAGCTGTGCTCCCCACAAAAAAATCATATTTCTCTACCTTAAGTACAAAATTTTTGCTCTAATACTAATTTATTCTATGAAGTTTTATTTTTTTATTCCCTCTTCCCACACTTGTTTAAATTTCAAAGTAGAAAATAAAATGTGAAGTTATAGACATATTTAAGTTCAAAACTTCTGAAAAACTAATTTTCTTGTTTCCTTTCCAAATGTCAAATAAGACTGTGAAAGCCATCCAGAGGTTTTTTTTTTCTCCATTGTTTTGAGCAATATAGAATGCAGGCAAAGCAAGTTCAAAATATGCAATAATCCCTGCCTGAGGGTTTATCTTCCTGTTTGGACTTTGTGAGCTTTGGGTTAAATTGACTAAAGCTTAGAGAAAGATTTTCCCCTTCATATTAGACCAAAAAGAAGGGGGTGGGGGAAGTGGCTGAGAGAAGAAGCACAGGTTACTTTTTGAAGACATTTCTAGAGAATTTTCTTTATAAAAACTACTGCATTTGTCCCTTTTTTCTAAGGTTCATCTCTGAGGCAGAGAAGCCCTATTCTTTGCTTCAAAAACTTCAGAGATTTCTGTTTTCAGATTGCCTTCTCAAATATATATAGATTTTAAATGCTTCCAGTTTCAGCTGAATGTAACACTAAGACAAGAAAAACCCAGCTACTGTATCTGTGCTGTATATGCAAGAAGGATGCTAGCATCTGTGGAAAGATGTCTGTCTAATTCACTTCAGTTCAGTTCAATAATTCCATAAACATCCTCTAAGGTCTAAGAGTTCTTAATTGTATTTGTGTCATGAACCCTTTGGTAGTCTTGTGTAACCTATGGGCCTCTTCTCAGAGTAAAATTCACAAATGCATAAAATACCTGGAATTACAAAGGAAACTGATTATATTCAACATAATCATCACAATATTAAAAAAATTTACAGGTCAGTGTAAGAACCCCTCCTAACTCATACTTATTCTCCCAGTGCATCCCCTCCACTATATCTTCACCTGCTCCAACAACTATAATGTGGTACAACTCAAGAAGTCCTTGAACTCTCTGATTTGTTTATAATTGTTTACATTTTAACATTAATCCTTGAGTGACCTCCAATATCTGATTTCTCTACACCTGATCCAAATTGCTGAAAATGCTGAAAAAAAAAAGAAGCCAAAAAAACAAAAAACACCCCTACTCAAATAGAAATTATTTGAAAAATTCTGAAGTCAAATGTCTTTTTAAACATACAATAAGGAAGAAGCATTTCATTTTTGTCGAGAGCAAAGCCAGGCAGTAGAAAGCTAAAGTTATGATAAAAGGATAAATGAGTTCTCTCTGCTAAAAAGGTCTTCTTGAGTGATTTGAGTGAGTGTGCTAGGAAATCTCCCTGGAATATACAAATTAAGAAAGCATATTCTTTTAGACCAAAGAGGCAATTTGAACTGCCAACAGTTCTATATTCTTTGCTTGATAGAACCTTGTAATTTGTCTTCCTTTTTTGACACGTGATTAGATCCTGAGGCCAAAAAAAAAACTATTTTCAGCTACTTATATTGTTGAGTTCAATACTTTTTCCCCCCAGAATCCATTACTTTCAAATTTTTCTGCCAATTATAAAGATTGTGAAGACATATTCTGTTATTGTTCAGAGCCATGCTGATGGCAAGTGTAGCTGGTATGACTATTATAAGTTAGTGGCAAGGACAGGACTCTTGACAATGGAAAGTAGACAAAGTTGACTAGTCTAATGAAGGGCCCTAGGATCAAACCATGCAAGAATCAGATAAATAAACACAGGGGGTTTAGCCTGGTGAAGGGAAGATATAAAATTGACATAATAACTGTTTTCAAGTATTTGAAGGGCTATCATTCAGGGTGAAAAAACATAAGATTTGCTCTACTTGGCCCAGAAACCAGAACTAAAAGTAACAGATAAAAGTCAAAGAGAGGCAGATTCAATAGTAAGGCAGATTCAGATATTAAACTTCCTAACAACTAGAGATATTGAAAAGTGCAATAAATTAAAGAGATTGTTCTCTGTCCCTAACCCCTTTAATAGATGTCTTCACCTCAAGGATCTGGTGCAGCAGGAAATAGTTTTTATTAAGTACCCACTGTATGCCAGGAACTGTACTGTTTTACATTGCCTCATTTGATGCTCACAACAACCCTGTGAAATGAAGATTAGATGGTCACTTTGTCAAGGATTTTGTAGAAAGTGTTCTTAGTCAAATTAGATGGCTTCTGAAGACCCTCCTAAACTCTGAGTTTCTGTGACCATAACCCAGATCTCTTGACTTTTATTTTCTATTTTATTATTTCTATTCTTAATTAATTATATTTCATTTCATTTCATTTAAATGCTATTTTCACTTCACCTCCAGGATTAAGTAGAAAATCCTTTGAAAAGCTTGCAAATACTTTCCTAACATGGCCCTTCCTATACCTTATATCTTACTGCCCTCCATATATTCTGGGGTCTATTGACATTAGCCTCCTTGCTTTTTTTCCCACAAGACATTCCAACATTTTTGCTGGCTCTCCTCCATGTCTGAAATTTTCTTGCTTTTCATCTCTATCTCCTAGTTTTTAGCTTTCCTCAAATTCCAGTTAAAATCTCATTTTCTGCAAAAAGCCTTTCCTTAACTCCTTAATACTAGTACTTTTCCTCAGTCAAGTATTCCCAATTTATGCTGTATCCTTGTTTTGAATATAGTAGCTTCCCTATGGTTTTCATATTATCCTTTGAGCTTCTTGAGAATAGGATTCTCTTGACTTTTTATCTCCAGAACTTAGTATATTGCCTAGCACATAGTGCATGATTAATAAAGAAAGTAAGGCCTCAAAATTGTTTTGATTTGTATTTCTCTAATCAATAGTGATTTAGGGATTTTTTTCCCTATGACTATAGGTAGATTTGATTTCTTTATATGAAAACTGATTGGATAATATGACAAAAAAAAAAGAAAATGATAAATGTTGGAGGAGATGTGAAAAAAGTGATGTACTTTTGGTAAAATTGTGAACTGATCCAATCATTCTGGAGAGCAATTTGGAACTATGCCCAAAGGATTATAAGACTGTGCGGGCCCTTTGATTCAGCCATAACTCAGCTAGATCTATATCCCAAAGAATGCAAAAAAGGGGAAAAGTCCTATTTGTACAAAAATTCTTATAGCAGCTCTTTTTTGTGGTAGGTAAGAATTAGAAATCAAGGGGATGCTCATCAATTGGAGAATGACTAAATAAACTGGATCATATAATTGTAATAGAATACTGTTGTATTGACAAGTAGGATGATGGTTTTAAAAACATCTAGGAAGACTTATATGAACTGATGCAAAGTGAAGTGAGCAGAACCAGAAGAATGTGGTACTTAAGTTATAGCAATACTATGTGATGAAGAACTTAGCTATTCTCAGCAATATAATCATCCAAGACAATTCCAAAGGACTTATGATGAAGGATGCTCTCTTCCTTCAGAGAAAGAATTGAAAGTGTCTGAATTCAGACTGAAACATGCCATTTTTCATTTTCTTTCTTATTTTTATTTGGGTCTTCTTATACAAAATAACTAATATGGAAATGTTTTGCATGATTGTACATATATAAATTATATTGTTTAACTTTCAATTTCAGAAAAGGGGAGGAGAGAGAGGGAAGGAGGAACAGAATTTGGAATTCAAAACTTTAAAAATATGTTTTAAAATTATTTTCAGCATATTGGGGAGAAATAAAGACAGATGGAAGAGAGGAAAAGGAAGAAGGGTAGGGAGAGGAAGAAAAAATAGGAATGGTATAAAATGTACAAGGAAGTCACTATAGAAAACCACAGAAACTTTGACTTTGGAGTTAGAGGACCTGCATCCAAATGCTACTTCTCCTCCTACTTCCTTCTACAATCTCAGCTAAGACACTTGACTTCTTTGGACCTCAGTTTTCCCTGTAAAATGAGGGAGTTAGACTAGATGTTCTCTGTGATCTACTGGAGATTGATTGATGATCTTATGATTCTTTACTTTATAAAATGTTGTACTTTTCATTCTTCTATGTGCAATTCTCTTTTTTGAGGTAGTTAAATCATTTTGAACTAATGCACTTTCTCAAGTTTAAATCTTTTGAGGAAAGTCAGTCCTCAAGTTTCTTTGTTAAATATAGAATGAAATCTCAACAAAAATCCCATTCTATTGTAGAGAGACTTGCTGGAGGGATTAGTCTTATTTCTATTATAAGTTTCTCTTTCTCATCTGATAAGATGACCTTTAGATAGAAGAGGAACCAGATTTCACTTTTCTGTATAGGAAAAAAATAACTCACAGGTGACAATAATATGAATTACATGATATTCTATATCATTCTCCTGACCTTACTTCAAAATTTGTCTTTGTCATTCATGGGGTATATTTCTAGGGAACTTCAGAAGACTTTAAAATGTTTCTACCATGGGATGAATAAAACAAAACATTTTAAAGTAACTACTCCATATCAGATATTAGAGAAATCACCATCATCAGGAGATCAGGAAGACCAGAATTCAAATCCAGTCTCTGATATATACAGTTGTGTGAGGTTGGGTGAATCATGACCTCTCAGTGCTCCAGGTAATCCTCTAAGATCTTACAGAACAGATGATGGCCAATAGAAGCAGGAAGAAGTCTCTTCGTTGTGATTTCCCAGTGCCAGAGAAATCATAGATTTACTTAAAAGCACTTTTAAAAATATGTGTGGTGTTTTCCATGCAAATTAAGTTAAGCAGAGAAAGTATTGAATTCCATTTTCAAAATTCAGAAATTTCAGGTCAGAGAATCAGGTATGGTCATACACCTAAGCAAGGATCAGAGCTCATATTTGAAATCCAAAACTACAGATTCTGCATCCAGTATTACTTTCTCTACAGATCATGTAAGCCATATTTCTGGTAGATAAACCTTTTTCTTCCCCTTTAAAATCATTGAAGATTTGATTTATTTTTGAAGCAGATGACTCAATTCAGTTCTTTTTGACAAACATTTATTAAGCAGAAATTTTATGCAAAATTTACACATATATCAAGGGTTATGATGAAAATATGAGAAGGAAATAGGCAGGTTTTCGCAAAGGATTGTCTATAGTCTAGCAAACCTTCATAGAAGTGCAAGTGACTAACAAATGTAAAGAATTCAAGATTTTACACTATTTATTGTTTGTTGAACAAATATTTAAAAATTACATGACACCAATCAATTGATAAAAATTTATTAAGCAGCTATAATATGCCAGGCATTGTACTAAATGCCAAGGATACAAAAGAGGCAAAAGGTAGTTCTTTTCTCCAAGAAGCTCATAGTCTACTGAGGGACCAATAAGCAAACAAATATATGTATGTGTGTGTATGTACATACACAAACAATTCACATAAAGAATAAATATGAAATAATTAATAGAGGGAAGGCATTAGTGAATATATTCTATAAGATTCTTCAATAAACTATGTCAGAGATCACTTTGTTGCATTATTCTCTGAGCAACAATATCCCTATTAAGCTTCAGTTAGCTTAGCCCAGTATTCTGGCCTGCTATGTTTTAGTTTGTTTTTGTTTTTGTTTTTTTGTTATTATCATTTTTCATTTCCAACACTGACATGCTGTGTTAGAAATCCCTTTCAGCTTTGTGATATCTACATGCATGATAGGCATGTCATCTACCCCTTTTATCTAAGTCATTTATAAAAATGTTAGGTTCTCTGGTCCAAACAAAGGTTCCTCTGCATATCTTTTTTTTTTTAATCTAACTAGGTTGTTGGGTTCCTTTTGCAACCATATTGTTCCCTTGAGACAACTTCCCTTTTATTCATATTAAAAGTAATCCAATGTTTGTCTTCAAATTTCATTCTTAAGATCTTTCTAATCTCCCTAGATTGACAAGGACTTTCCTAATAGAATTTTAAGTCATAGGTGTTTGTCTATTCTTTTTTTTTTTTTCAAATCTTTTGAAATTCACATTTCCAAACCCTAGGATTCATGTAAGAGACAGTGAGGTTTTTTTGTTTTGGTTGTTTTTTTTTTCTTTCTTTCTCTATCACACATTCAAAGATATAGTAATCTCTTCCCTCAAGGAACTAATCATTTTTAGCTCAGCAATCCAGTTTTCTCCTTTTTGGTCAAGATCATGTCAAAAATAATAATTCACTCATCTCCAACTTTTGAGGGATAATATTTTCAAGACATGTTTTTGCTACTGAACTTTGATCAAAAAAATACTCCTAGCAAGTTGTCTGGATAATTAAAGTCCCCCATTGCCACTCTGTCATGCTTCTATATACCAGCTTTCTGTTTGTTTTCAAAATTCCTCATCTATTTCCCACTTCTGTCCTCATGCTCTATGGCATATTGTACTGCACTAGACTTTCATCACTATATCACTTTCTCTTTCCCCCTCCATCCATTTTCAGATGCCCTCCACCAATTTTCCCCTTTCTGGTGCCTGAATGAACAAATTATCTTAACACACAAAACTACCCTTCTGCCTTTATGTATTTTGTTCCTTTGGAATAAGGTACAACCTTTCAAAACTGTATTTTAGTCAATGGTCCCATCCTACCAAGTTTAAGTGATACCTATGAAGTCATATTCCATTGGGATTTTTAAAGTTTCAATAATGTGTTTCATTTATACATTACATTTACAGATTACCTCAATTCTGAGAGGTCTCTTGTTACAAAGTAAAATAATTAAGAAAAACTAAAAATACAATGAATTTATCTGAAAGTACACACAACATTTCACCAATACCATAACTCAAAACTACCAAGAGCAGCTTCTCTCAGAACTCACAACACAAACTATAGATAATCATACATAAAAGGCACCAGAATTAAGATAGATAAGAAAAGGTTTCTTACTTAGAAAGTGGTAAATTTCTGGGATTTGAAGGAAGCCAAAAATCAGATCAAGAAGGAGGAAAACCTAGGTATAGGGGATTAAAATTCTCAGTTAGGAGTTAGAAGATGGGCGTTTGAGCCACAAGGAGGGAAGGGAAGAAAATCAACATTTATTAGGTACCTACTTTGTGACAGGCACTGTAGTAAGTACATTTTACAAACATTATCTCATTTGATCCTCACAGTAACCCTAGGAGGTAGGTGTTATTTATTATCCTCATTTTGCAGTTGGAAACTGAGCCAATGGGATGTTAATCAATTTTCCCAGTATCACTGGGAAGTGATACCTAGCTACCTAGGAAGTGGACAAGACTGGATTTGAACTCAGAACTTTCTGACTCCAGACCTCATCCATCTATCCATGGAGCCACTTGTTTGCCCCTCAGTTAGCCTTCAAAGGATTTGAGAGTATATGGTATATTTCAGAGTATATGGTAAGGATGAGATGACTGGAAAGACCAGTACTTTAGCCTCCAGGAGGGGGCCAGATTATGAAGGACTTTAGAAGCAAAACAGAATTTTGTATTTGATTTTGGATGATGACATTGATGGTGACAGCTAGCATTTATATAGTGTTTTTGCAATGTACAAAACATTTTATAAATATTTTCTCATTTTATCCTTACAACAATTTTGGGAGGCAGTTGCTACTGTTATCTAATAGATATTCAGTTTCAAATGTAATCCTCTCCTTTTCTAAAATGTATATGGAAATCCTCTAAAAGATACTAAGAATAGTTATATATATGTGGAAAATATGTAATAGATACTCATTTTCATGTGTAATCCTCTTCTTTTCTAAAATGTATGTGGAAATTCTCAATTTATTTAGTGTTTACTAATTTCAGTTTTTTTAATGAACTGACAGGGTGAGAAGAGTACAAGAATGTCCTTAAAACTTATTTGTGCTGCTCCACGGTTGCCTCAGTTATTCATGACCTTGCCAGCCTCAACCTGAGACTTTTATTTTCTTTTCTCTATACAAGGGAGTTTTGGGATACATGTAGAAAATGGCTAGAGAACTGGATCGCACTGAGGAATAGATTCACATTAGAGCTGTCAAGGTACGTGCGTGAAATTCTAAATCTAGGATATTGCAAGCTTCTGGCATGATTAATTGGGGCTAGAGATAGTGAAGTTCAGCAAAAAATAGGACCAGAGGAGAAATTTGCCAAATTCCTACCATGTTTTCTATAAATCTGAACCTTTTTTGACAATGCACAGACCCCAGGTAATCTCCACAAATTTAGATTTGAATGTGAGCCAGCAGGTTATGAAATCCATATGAACAAAAAGTTAGAGGACAGTTCTATTGGAATTTCAAAAATAGAAGAGTTCTCCCGTGCATTGTAAGAGTATGATTTTTATCTTGTAGTTCATCCATGTATTTTTAATGCACATTATTTTTTACAGAAACAAAGTAAAGATAATAGGGCAGCTAGGTGGTGAAATAGATAGAAGGCCAGGAAGACTCCTGAGTTCAAATTTGGCTTACTTACTAGCTGTGTGACTCTAGACAAGACACTTAACCCTGTTTGCTTCAATTCTTCATTTATAAAATGAGTTACAGAAAGAAATGGAAAACCATCCTAGTTATTTTTTCAAAGAAAACCCCAAATGGGATCATGAAGAGTAGGATACAACTGCACAATCACTAATTATACGTAGTGGAAATTTTTTGTCTAGTTCATGAAATGTCAGAAAGTTTGTGTGATTATAATTCAATTAAATATTTTTGAGTACCCACATCATCCAATGGAAGAACATGGATCTAGGAGGTGGAATAGTAGTTTTGAACAATTGCCAATAGACCAGTGCAGCTGTTTCATAAGCCATGTGAACATAATACAAGAAATATAGAAAGGTAAGAAGGGAGTTGATTATGAAGATCCTTAAATGCTAATGAGAGGCATTTATATTTGATCCTGGAAGAGACAGTGATTGTGTTGATTAGATAGGGAAAGAAGGTGATATAGTCAGACTTGCTTTTAGTAAGATCTATTTGACAGCTAAACAGAAGAAAGATTGCAGTGGGAAGAGATGAACTAGGGAGACCAACCAATAGACTATTGCAGTAATCAATCATAAAATGATGAATGACAATTCCATGGTAGTTGCAGTATCAGAAAAGAGAAAGAGGCAACTGTGAGAAATATTTTAAAGATAAAATGGCATTGTATATGGAGGTGAAAAAGTAAGAAGTCCAAGACAACACATTGGTTTCATGGATGCTTGGGAGCTTATGGAGCAGAGGGGTATGACATGATTAGCATTATGACCTAGAAAAATTACTTTTACTCATTCCTAGGGAGATCCCTTTTTTCAATATGTTTAATATGAATGTACATGTATAACCTGTAACAGATTGACTGACTTGGGAATAGGAGGAAAGAAAGAATTAAAAATCAAAATTTTATCAAAGCAAATGTTGAAAACTATCTTTACATGTAATCAGAAAAAAAACAAATGCTATTAAGAGGGGAAAAAAAAGAAATCATTTTCTTTCTCCAACTTTCAATTCAATTCAATACCTTCTTGAAGGAGTCTTTCCCTTGCTAAAAATGTTCCATCCCTCTTCAAATTCCCATTGAGCATTCTGTTGTCAAGTCTCTTTACTACAGTAAATTCTACCCTTATGCTTATCTGCATAAACATCCTTTTCCATGGGTAGAATATTAGTTCCTTGAAGGTGGGAATTTTGTTTTTTCTTCATGTTTATATACATAGCAGACTGGAGAGTGCTTTGCACATAGTAGGCCAATAAATCGGTATTTGCTGAATGTAATTGGTACTAAAATCCCTTCCAAATCCAATATTGCATGAAGTGAAAATTCCAAATGAAAATAAAAATTGACAATCCATTTCAAATGCTAGTCCTAAAAATAGACACTAGAGGGAGCTAGCAATGAAGTTGATTGGTTTATAGCAGCTGAAGCTTAAAAAAAGCATTAAAAACCATCTTGTCTCAATCCCTTATTTTTACAGATAATGAACCAAGACCCAAAGGAGTATTTGCTCAGCTTACATTCAAGTAACTAGGTAAGAATAAAGGTGAAATCAAAACATGAGTTGCTTTTTTTTTTAATTTGAGATCCAGTTACTTTTCATTCCATCAAATTCTAAGAATTCATTATAGTACCAAGAATTAATCTACTGAAAGAATAATTCTAATAAAAGCAATAGCATTCCTCTCATTAGAATAGAGCATGGGGTTTTAAGTTACCAAATGTATTCTGTTTCCCACTCATATGCAGTAGTTAGCTGAAATGTTCAATATTCCAATATGTGAAGTATCAGCATTGCTACTGGTCCATTTACAGGTATTTATTTAAATATGACCTAGGGAACTACATAGATGTAAAACAATAGAGTATCCAGGCTGGATTTGAACTCAGGTCTTAGCCCCACCTACCCAAACCTCTACTAAGTCATACCACTTTGCCATTCTAAATACTCTTATATAAGATGTGAAGTCAGTACTAGAGAACTGGTCAAGAAGATCTGGATTCAAATCTTTCCTCTAACAGATACTAGCTCTGTGACCCTGGGGAAAAATCACCTCACTTCTCAGTGTGCTAGGCACTCTCTAAAATTACAAATCACAAAAAAAGGTTTTCCTTACATTGGTAGCCGCAGTTCCATGTCCTAGTGAAATTACAGATCCAGCCTCTATCTTATAGGACCATAAATCAAAAGTTGAAAGGGACCATAGATACTGAATCAAATCCTCTCATTTTACAGATTAGGAAACAGCCCCAGAAAAATAGAAGTGATTTCTTACTACTCCCAAAGACATGTCAGAATAGAATGAGGGATGGTTTGGGAGTCAGTCAATCTGAGCTCAATGTTTAACTCTTCCTCTTACTGTAACCAGATGGCCATGGGCACATCACTTCAATTCCTTATCTATAAATTGAAAAGGTTGGATTCCATACCCTGAAAGCTTTCTTTGATTTATAACTCTATGATATTAACAAACAATAGAGATAAGCTACAGCTATAGAAACTCTATTCTCAAAGCCAATGATTTTTCTATCATATATATTTTCTTTTTTTTTGTTACACAATTTTAAAAATGAACTTTTTATGAAATATATTTAATTGGTTGAAGGTAGTAGGTCCTGTTGATTCTAATCTATAGTTGTATGGAAGATTGCCACATTGCAATCCGAAGCAATATATAAAAGCAGCCAGTTATTGAGATTTCTAAAGGCAAACAGATAACCTGACAATTTGTTAAATGAAAAATGGGAGAAAGCATTTTGTCTAAAAAGAAGCATCCAACTACAAAGAAATTGGAAATGATTAGAACTGTCTCCTTAAAAATTTTGAAGCCTTTTTTATTAAGATTCTTTGAACTTTTTGGTCCCTTTTTCTGCATTCTATCCATTTCATGGATTGCTGTAGCCACAAAGAAATTCACCTGATAGCTCACAAGATTTTCATAATTTAGTCAAAGTGGACCCCAGGCAGAAGACACAATCTAGCACTATACTGAAATTCTTTTCAGTTTGGTAGGACCTGCTAGAAATTGTCATTTTATATTTCTTTCCAATTTAAGTTTGTCTATTCTAATAGAGAGGTTTTATACATAAAAAGAATGAAATTCAAGGAAATCACTGATAGAGGAGGCAGGAAACTCAAAAATCACCATCCTGAATCTCAAGAAGAGTATATACTATACATATCCTCACAACTGTGCTGCCTTTGGCATTATATTGAAACTTCCAGGAAAATTATTGAACATTACAAAATAAGACATACATTTTTTTGGACATGGCCACAGTGGAAATTTTTTTTGATTGAATGTGCTTGTATGTATCTATAATATATATTTGTGTGCATGTATATATGTATGTGCCAAATCCTCCCAATGCCTTCTTTTATAGAGAGCAAAAATTATATACTCAGTTCACTCCACTTTGCATTTCCTGGCCTATCTGGTTTCAATTCCAGGGTGTCCTTCTCCCAATCCCCCAAAGCCACACACTACTGCCAGCCTTCTCAACTGTCCTTTCTCTTTCTGTATTTTTTTCTCCCTCTTAAATTATAAGTTTTTAGAAGTTTAGTATTATCTTTCTTTTTATAAATTGCATCCCCAACACTTATTGTACCTGGCACAATAGTTGCTTTATAAATTAGATTAGATTTAATTGGAATATATCTATCATAAAGACTTTGTTTTTCTCTATTTTCCAATAGTGGAGAAGATAGAATGGAGGGAAAAAATTAAATTGCTCATTAGTTTTTCAAAATAATTAATTAAAAAGTGTTACTGAACACAGGACTTTGAACTTTGCAAGTTCAAGTTTCCTGGTAGGATTGGTGATATCCTATGGGAAGGAATCCAATGAAATTATTAAAACTTAGATTTCAGAAATAAAGGTATACTTTTTGAAAATAAAAGACTGGGAAGGATGTTTGGGAAAAAATCTATTAAAATTTGGAAATACAGAATAGCTAGATATTTGCAGAGATATATAGTTCACATGTATATACATACCCCTATATTTACCCTGTATTTCATATATTTATATATACAGATTTGTGTGTATATGTGGCAATAATTCTAGTCCTTAGTATTCTCTGTTCAAAGTCTTTCTTTCTCTATTTATATAGTGTGTCCACCTGATAAAATATAAGTTCCCATCGATTATTTCTTTTTTTTTAACTTTGTAACCTTAGAACTAAGAACAGTATAAGGCATTTTTATGAACTTTTAAATAAAACTATTATGCACCTATGCAGGCCAATTTGTGTGCATTTATATGTTCATTCATTCATTTAAAATGATGATCTTCAAGGTTCATTTTTAAAAGAATTTAAAATCTTGGATATCAAGTCCTTATGGCATAACTTTAGCAAAAAATTCTCAGGGAATTAAAGACAAAAATATGAATTCCACAGCTAGCTCAGGAAGAAGAAATTATTATGGTATGTTAGAGAAACAAAAGTTTAGCTGGGAACTCTCAAATACACAGGAAAGAGAAAAGGCAACAAAAAATAAAGAACACATATTTTGAAAGTTGAAAGCAAAGAGAAAGAAACCCTCTACCTTCCTATGTCTTATCTCCAATAAAGCTTTTAAAAACACTGTCAGATATTTGGTAGTTTTAGGTGTGATATTTATTATTCTATCTTGTTTGATTTCTTTATGCTTAGAATGGTTTTCACTGTTGCAAATGTGATCTCATGTTTTTTAAATATTGATCATATGTAAAAGATCTAATGGGAGTAGAAGAAAATTATTAGGCAATTTATTGAATGTATTGGGTGAGTTTGAGAGAAGAGGTAAGAATATCACTGGAACTGTGAACCTGGATGATGGGAAGAATTCTACTGTCCTCCAGAGAAATAGAGAAGTTTAGAAGAAGAATAGGGTTATCAGTCAATAAGACTATAAAAAGAAACAATAACAAATCACCTATTATGTGTCAAGGTCTAATATAGGAACAATCAAGATAGAAATAACAATTATGCTCATGGAAGCTATTGAAGTCACATAGAGAACATAGATAAAAGAGGTAGTAGGTTAGACTCCATAGTTTACCCACAGGTAGTGAGTATGAATCAGGTAAAAGAATCAGGAGAGAATATTTTCATGGAAATCTCCAGAAATGTGAATTTTAGGAGGAGAAAGTAGTCAATAATATCATATGCTACAGAAAACTAAATGATTAAGGAAATGATGTCCCAGAAAGGCCATGAGACATTGAAATTAAGAGATAATTGATAGGTTTGGAGAGAGCAGCTTCAATAGATTTCCCAAGCCTGATTACAGAAGGCAATGAGCAGGAGGCAAGTGGAAGCAAACAACTTTTTTCTATGAATCTGGGGAGAAAATGGAGGAGAAAAATATAGGAAGATAGTTTGAAGAGATAATTGAGTCTAGAAATGGATTTTCTTTGAGCATGTACTAGACATGTTTTAGTCCACGAGAAGAGAAGTCTTGAAAGATCAGGAACTTGAAATGCTGAGAGATTAGTTACTTGCCAAGTTTCCCACATCAGAGTAAAATCTAAAATTTAAATTTCCTGATTTCCTAGTGGGGGAGAGGAGATTTGGCTCTCTTCCTACCAACCAAGCTCAATTTTTATCACTGGCTATATATCTTGTTAGCAGCTTAACAGCAAGGTATTAATACCTAATGATCCTTTTAAGAAGTTTGAACACATTTCTCTGATAAAATTAAAAGGAAATCTTGTCAGTGGACAAGAAAAACTGTTCAACAATTCCAAAGATCCAGACTCAGAAAAGTTGTGGAATTTGACTTCTGCCTCTACAAAACAAGACAGAAAGATAGAGGAAGAGGAGTTTTTTTCTCTTCTCCCAACTCCAGAAGCTGCCAACTCTAGAAGCAATACCACTTGACCAATAAAAAACTGGTCAATGGCAGCTATTAGCACAGTGAATAGAGCACCAAGTCTAGAATCAGAAAGATCTGATTTTCAAATCTAATTTCAAACATTTACTAGCTATGTGACCCTGGACAAGTCACTTAACTTCTGTTAACCTCAGCTTCCTCATCTGTATACTGGGGATAATATTTACATCTTCCTCTGAAAGGTGTTGTAAGGATCAAGTGAAATAATAATTATAAACATAATTAAATATTAACAGTCACATGAATTATTAAATTAATATAATGGTTTTAATTATGTTGATTAAATTAATGCATTAATATAAAATAAATATAAAATGGGATAATAATTATAAAGCACTTCACATACTACCTGCCATAGAGTAAATGTTTAATAAATGGTTGGCTTACCACTATTTCTCCAACAGAATGCAAGCTCAATAAGGGCAGGTACTAAAATAGTGGATAAGGCACTGAACCTGGGATCAGGAAGACCTGGTTCAATCCTACCTCAGGCACAATAAGTGTTTGACCTTGAATGAGCCATTGAAGATCTTTGTTTCTCTCATCCATAAAATGAGCAGATTTGACTCTATAGGCCTCTAAGATCCTTTCTTGCTTAAAATATATGATTCTTTTATTTTTGTCTTTGTATCTCCAGTGCCCAGAGCCTGGTAGGTGCTTATTGATTAAGCAAAAACTTTACACTTTTCAAATTTTAGCATTTAATGAAACCAAATTGCAATGACAACTATTATGGCAATATCTATATAATCATGTAATATCTTTCCAATAAATTCTAAGTGTTCATTATGTTTTGTAATGTCTAAGATGGAGAATATAAGAAATAATAAGTAACATCCTCAGAGTCAGGTTCAATCAGTGACTGACTAGAAATAAAACCCAGATCTCCTGTGGTAAGCTTTAGTCATAATTATTATTTTCACCTGTGTTTTTGGTATAGCTCTTAAATCACATGCACTCATTCTCTAATAATGAAGAATCCTGGAAGCAAGTTTATACCTTAGTCTCCAAATTTATTCTGCTGCAGTAGTATTAAAATTATCCACAATATAAGCCTCCAAATCTTTGCTTCCTAAGTACTTGCTTAAAATAGTCTTCTGATTAAGGCAGGAGGGAGGAGTCATCTCTCAGGAGAGGAAGGTTTCTTTAAGGAAAAGCTAAAGAAGATGAAAACAGGTGTCAGCATTCAGCAGGTTTCATTACTGGGTAAAGAAGATGATGTTATCGACCCACTGTCAAGAAGTCTTCTGCATGGAGTTTTTTTTTCCAATACTGAGGATTAAAAAGGACTTAATTAGAGGTTTAGGGACCCGAGGCAGGAGGGTGAGGACTAGAAAGCTCCCTTTCTTAAATCAGGCCAGACAGACAGGGATCAGTTGAAATACAGCTTAGAAATTAGGAGAAAGACATTTATATTTCCAAACCAGAAGGGATTTGAATTGAACTACCCCACAAGAACTGAAGGATAGCCAGGATAAGACAAAGCATAAACCACATTCAGTTCTCTTCAGCTATCTAGTTCTTTATTACTTCAAAACAAGCATTGATCAACTCATTGGAAAATATAGTTATACATATATTGGATTACTTGCTGTATTAGGGAGAAGGGAGAAGAAGGGAGGGAGAAAAATTTGGAACACAAGGTTTTGCAAGGGTAAATTTTGGAAAATAGTTTGTATTTTGAAAATAAAAAGCAATTATTTAAAAAAATAAAAATACTAAATTTTAAAAAGAATAAAGAGATAATAATAAATATACAGTCCAAGAGGGCTGAGACATTTTCTCTCTCTAAGGGTGCCCAATTCTAGGCTCATGCAGATAAGAGTAAATCCTGAGATATCCTGGCCTCCAAAGAAAGAGACAGGCTCTCTTTGTTTCTACCCTAAAATAGAACTCTGAGGGCAATTTCTCAAACAAACCTTAGCTTTAGTTCATATCTAGGCTTTCCCAAAAAGGGAGTAGAAAAGTACTTGATGTACAGCATAAATCAGGTATAGGGCAGTTATTTATTTCATGTGGAAAAACAATAAGTATGGATTTTAAAAAAAACTTTAAATTGAAACTCATCATTCCTTTTATATTCTCCCAGGAGGGTGACATTTTATACTGAAACATGAACTACCTTTTGTGGATCAACTGAACAACCATTTCACCTTCACCTTGGCTCTGTACTCTCCAAATAATTTCCTCAAGATCCATATCTTCTAGCAAACCAGGGCATGACTTAAGTTCATCTTCCTGAAGTCAGCTTCCCATAATCTCTAATTTAAAAACCCAGGATGCCACAAACAAGCTATTATAGAAAAGTCCATCTTTCTTGATTGCTATTTGTTTACTTTATCTCAAGGAAAGAAATAGAAAGCAGAAGAGCCTGTTAGATCAGGATCAGCCTCCTTTATCTCAGCGCATTGCTGTCACTGTCACTTAAGACCAGCTGCCATAGCTTTTGGGAAAGAGGAAAGAGTCCAAAAGACCAAAAGTGGCTCAGAGAGCCAACATTTTCAGCAGACTGGAGGACTAAAAAAGCAGAAGAGTGGACCACTTTTCCTGCCCCAGTGGCCATTCCTCATTGACATATGTCACACAGAAGGCACACAGAGTTACACAAAGCCTTTATTGAGGAGCTGAATACTATTTTTTATCCACAATGGGGCCAAAGAATGATATTATCTAGAACTAGGACTCCTAGAAAAATGTAAAACTTAGATTTCCAGTATTAGGGCCATTCCATCACTAAAGTCCTTCTTCAAGGCTCCATTATAGCAAGGCAGCGACCTTGAGTTCTCAAAGGTTATGCCATCAAAGCACAAACCCTCACTGTTCTTCCAAAAGAGTAAAACTTCTGAGTATTGGCCCAACAACAGGCTGTGTGTCTGCTGAACAAGGGCATAACTAGCCAAGTTTAGAGATACTCATTATCATAGGATTGCCATTAAGTGATAGATGTCTTGGACTGCAACAACTCATGAAACTATTCAAGTGTGGAGGAGATCACAACCTTTATTGGTGAATAGAGCATCCACATGGATGAAATCATAGATCCTTGAAGAATAATAGGGACATTAGTCACTGAACCTTGATGGACTGCTGTTTATCTTTTGCAGGAATATCCATTAATATTTCATGTCAGCACATCCCTAGTATATTAGTTTCTTCTACTTTGGGTGTTCAGGGCCATTCTTTTTTTTTTTTTTTTTTGCTTCCATGACTTTTTATTTTTTAACAATAGCTTTATATTTCCAATATATATACAAAGATAGTTTTCAACATTCGCCTTTGCAAAACCTTGTCTTTCAAATTTTTCTCCCTCTCTTTCCCCATCCCCTAGAGAGCATTTTTCATTTTCATATTCACATTTAATATATATTAAATATATGTTATTTATATATAACATATAACAATATATGTTAAATTTATGTTCAATTCTATACATATTTCTACATTTATCATGCTGCACAAGAAAAATCAGATCACAAAAGGAAAAAAATGAGAAATTAAACAAAAATCAAGCAAACAACAACAAAGGTGAAAATACTATGTTGTGACCCATATTCAGGGTACAGGTGGCTCTCTTCATCACAAGTCTATTGGAATTGGCCATTCAGGGCCATTCTTGCTGAAGATAGTAGGCCATTGTTGAGTGTCTTGGATCAAAGATGTCCTCCAGAAAATAACTTACAACAGAAGCATTAACCTTTGGGATCTATTTGGATCACATATGAATTATAATATCACGTATGCTTTTATCCTGTGAATTTTAAGGTTCATAGAATTACATTTTGCCTAAGTTCTTACTGGAAAGCAATTTTTTTCTCTGGCTTTATTTTACCTCGACTCCAGAATAGAACTCCAAGGGCAATTTCTCACAAACAAAGATTAGATTTGGCTTGTGTCTAGTATCTCCCCAAAAGGAATCAGAAAGATATTTGATATACAACATGGTTCAGGGATGAGACAGTTATTTATTGCACATTAAAGAAACTGTTCAAACACAAAAGACTTATAAGCATGTATTTACAAAAACTTTAACCCTGAAATAGAAACTCCTAACTCTTTGATACCTTATATCAGTAGCCCATTTTTGATGAAATTTAAAGAGCTATTACCAATTTTCTTTCTCTTTTTTTTGAACAAATGGGCAACCACCAAGGCAGAAATGTCTTTGACTTATGCTGATCATAACATATCTGTGAGTTAGAATCATAGACTTATAACTGAAAAGTCAGCATGTCCAAGCCCCTCATTTTAAAATTGAGAAAACTGTTTTAAGTTTTAAGTTTTTATTTCCAAGCCTTTGCTTCACACAGAGTTTCTTATAGAATTGCCTAGGGAGATAAGAAGTTGAATTACTTGCCTAAGTCATACAGTTAGTCTAATGCATTCTAGATTTCATTTGAATTCAGATCTTTTTGATTCCAAAAGAGACTCTACCCATTATACATAATTGTTGCTGTTGTTCTGTCAAGTCTGATTCTTCATAACCCCATTTGGGGTTTCTTGACAGATACTAGCTTTGTCCTTTCCTTCTCCAGCTCATCTTATAGATGAGGGAATCGAGGCAAAAAGCTCAGGCAACTAGGACCTAAGGCTGGATTTGATGTCCTCCTGATCCCAGACTCAGCACTCTATACACTGTGGCAGTTTTCTAATACCGCAAAGTTTTCTAACTTACAATGACAACTTGTACTTGTCCTGCTGCTCTTGATTAGAGAAGCTCTAGATTTTTTTCTGCTTGATGAAGCTGTCCTACTCCTGCCAAAACTTCAGAGCTAACCTTAAAAACACCGATGTCAAGATGACAGCCTTGTTTCAAGTAGCTAATTAGATGCTTGAGTTACCTAAGTGAGGGTTCTCCAATCATTGCAGAGAGGATATTCACACTATAATCTGCTTCTGTCTTTGCAGAGATAGTTAAAGTCTTTTAAGTGACACTAAATCACAGTAAGAAAAAATACTTCTTTGATCCCTTAACTTTCTTTTCCAATGAATAGGAATTTGAATAGGAACCAGTTATCTGACTCGTATTATAAACAGTTCATTCTGTTTCAATTCACCATCTCCTCTCCCCCTTCAACCTCTACATTTGCTTTTTCCATACAATGGAAGAAGTTAAATACTGACCTCTGCTGCCAGATAAAATCCACCACCTTTTCGAACAGTTACACCATACAGTTTTCTTATCAAAGTGTTAAATCTCTGATAAATAAGGCTATGCTGGCAAAGAACATGTAATAAGCAAATGAATATAATGATAATAATAATAATAATAATTAATAATAATAATAATAATAATAAAAGGTGCTTTGTATACATTATCTCATTTGATCCTAAGAAGAATGCTGTGATTAAAATATTATAGCTTTTAATTTCTCCATTTTACAAATAAGGAAAATGAGGATAAGAGGGGAAATGACTTCCCTACACAGTTAATATGAGATGAAATTCAAATCCAACTCTCTAAGGACCTTCTCCACTGAGAACAATGGCAAGATAGATAAAGTCATTTTTTTGGAGAAAATGGAAGGGTGCAATGGTAGGCTCTCTCTTTCTCTCAAAACCTGGTAAGACTGATAGGATTGACTACACCTGCCTGGACATAAAACACAGCTAAGAAAACAAATCAACTAAATGCAGCAAACCAAAATTAATCTTTATGTAGAGCAAGGCTCCCTTGCTTGCTCAAGCCCTCCACGTTGACTTTCTCTAGCCATCTCCCAGATTTTGTTTCAGTTCATAGTCTTGACCCTCCTCTTCAGACACTTCCTTTTCTCCCATCACACACACACACACACACACACACACACACACACACACACACACACACCTGCCTTACCAGGACCCTTTTATGTCCATGTCTTGTTTGCCTGCATCTTGATCTTAGCTATTTGGCACTATAATTCTGACTCCAATCTGTGAAGAATTTACCAGTACTCGTCTTCTCAACCTTGTGAAGGTTCAATTAACCACACCCATCAGGACAAGGACAAATGCCAACTGGCAAAGGACTGAGCAAATAGTGTATGTTTTGGAACTACTTGCTCTACTATCAGCTTGCTGAGGTCTCCTCCTGTAATCATTTCACCTCCCCTAGCCTCCTGGATTCATTGGTAAGTAGCTACAGTTAAGTCCCCATGCTCTTGTTTCTAAAAGGTATTTTTATAAGTTTTCCATTTTGTTTTTTTTTTTTTAATTCAACATGACCAAATTTCTTGAGTCACTTAGGAACAAAATATGGTGAACTGAGAGATATTGCACACACATGCATGCACATATCCATTGGGTATATACCAACTTTCTAGCTATTTGTGTACTTACCACAGTGTCTGGCACATAGTGTTTGTCAATTAATTAAGGATTCTAGATAACTCCTACTTGGTTCCATGATTCAACAATTCCAAATTGCAAGTAGAAAGTGATCAATCTCTTTTTGGAACTCATTACCCAAAGAAGTGATGTTGGCTAAAAGTATAAAATAGTTTGGAAAATAGTTGACATGTGCTCATGGATCATCTATCCTTAACAATTATTAAAAAAGAAAACTGATATTTAGAGATAAATTCCTAATTTCATGACTTTGAATTAATGGATGATGTTCATGATCTCTGAGCAAACATCCTTTAGCAATAAAACCAGAGATAGAATATGATACTAAATGACCACATCTCTAGTAGCTTCGTCATTTCCTGATGTCCACCATGGGACATTCTTCCTCTAGAGATGGATGACTGCAATTAGTCATGGGAGGTTAGAGACATGACTCCATCCACCACCCCTTTTGATGTGTTCCCAATCTAGAGTCAAAGGTAGCACAGGTAGAACCACAGATCCACATACAGACTTTCTAATAAAACATAAACATCTCCTTACTTCACAACAATTCTCTATGAGAATCAGCAGCCAGAGTCATTTGGAACAAAAAAAGGATTTGGAAGCTATAGCCAAGCCTCTTAAAGCTCCCTGGAACTTTTCCTGGTCATTTGCTCTCACATTGTGCCCTCAGAGAGCAATATGAATGTCACAAAGTATAAAGCAGCCTAATATTTATATATCAGAAATAGAACTGGCCTTGGCTTGACTTAGGCCTAGGAACTCCTTTCTGGTAAATAGCCACAGCTATGTCCCCATGCTCTTGTTTCTAAAAGGTCTTTTTTATGGGTTTTCCATTTTTTTTTTAATTCACCATGACCAAATTTCTTGAGTCAGTTAGGAACAAAATATGGTGAACTGAGAGACATTGCACATATATAGATGATAATAATATTTGCTTGCACATTTGAGTTGAAAATAGAAGTAAATTTATTTGCCAAGAAGTGGAAAAGGATGTGAGTTGAAAGAGTTACAGATTACTCCAAAAAAAGGTTGTCTTGAATAGTTTTTTTGTTATTCAGTTTTGCAAAAACGACAATCGGTAACACATTATAAAAGCATATAGACAGTTCAATACATTCAAAACATATACAAATAGAGAAGCAATGGAGAGGCACTAGTACCTTTCCTCCCAAGAATGTGATTCAGACCTTTAAATCCTTTTACCACTTTTTCTTAACTTAAAAACCACCTCCCATTTCTTTTTTTCCTCCTCTCAACTTCCCTTTCTTTCAACAACTTGAAACCTACCTTCTTTTCCCTTTTCTCTCTATTCTCATTTGTTTCACCAACTTATTTTGTTTGCTAATTTATTCAACCAATTCGTTTTCCTAACTTTCTTTTGCCTTTTCCTTCTTTTTGAAGCTTTCTCTACAAGTCCTTACTCTTCAATCCTTGACTTAGTTCAGGTTGAGTGTCCCTTCAGAGGGACTCTATCTTCAGATTTTGCATATCTCTTCCTTTTCTCTTTCAATTGAGCTTTAAATTCTCCTAAATTTCTCCTCCTCAAATTCTCTTCTGGCATCCGCCATAAGTCCAAATCCCTCAAAGTTGCCTCCCTAGAATGATTTCAACTATATTTCTTAGTTTTTTTACGCAATCTTCTCTCACACTCAACTGACTGAGGATGTCTATAATTTTTGAATGTAGTTATAAACTGACCATCAATAATGCGATTCATTGGCTAATGCTAAATCATCTCCTTTCCTACTACATGTATAGATGGGCAGGCACACACACACACACACACTCTTTCTCACTCTCTCTCACCCCTCAAAGCCAATATATTTCCAAGGTCTATTAATTTTACTTTAATAACATTTCACTTATATGTCTCTTTTTCTACTCTGATTCTGGTGCAGGCCCTTATTACTTCATATCCAAACTATTGCAGTAAATTGCTAGGTTGGTTTTTATATCTCAAGTTTCTCCTTATATTAACTCATCCTCCACTCAGCTGTCAAAATGTTTTTCCTAAAGCCCAGTACTGGGTCACCCCCTTACCCATGAAACTCCCAATGGCTCCCTAGTTACAGGATCAAATACAAAATTCTCAGCTTGTCATGCAAAGCCTTTCATAACCTAGGCCCTTCTTTTTATCTTTACAATGTTCTTATACTTTGCACACACATACTCTGAGATCCAGTGACAATGGCTTCCTTTTGGTTCCTTTCATGACTCATTTCATTTTTCTCAGTAAGGGATTTTTCACTGGCTGTCCTCATACATGGAATGTTCATCTCTACCTCCTGGCTTCCCTGGCTTCCTTCAAATCCCAGTGAAAATTCCACCTTCTGCCCAAAGCATTCCTCTGGGCTTTAACTCTACTGCTTTCCCTTGGTTGATTGTTTCCAGTTTATCCTTTGTATAGATTTTTATATAGTTGTATACAGATTATTTCCTCCATTGTAGTGTAAACTCCTTGAGAGTAACAATTGCCTTTTATGTTTTTGTTTTGTTTTGTTTTGTTTTGTTTTTTTTAATATTCCTGGAGCTTAGCATTAGACCCGGCATATATCCACTGCTCTTTTCCTATGTATGACCTGACTTACCTTTCCAGCATTAATTGTTCCCTTCACTCACACTAATATCTCACTGGCTTTTTAACTGTTCTTCATACATACATGGCATCTCATCTCCTGTCTATTCTCCTATGTCTAGAATATACTCCCTCCTCACCTCTGCCTCTTAATATTATTCTCCTTGAACATTCAGCCTAAATGAACATTCACCTTATATGTGAAGCCTTTCCAAGCTGGATGTGCTTTCCTCCCCAAATGACAATAAGTATGAGGGACATAGATTATTTCATTTTTGTCCATACCCTTGGGGATTGAACATTACCTGGAATTTCATATGCACTTGTCAATTGATTGATTTAATAATTGTTGTTTTAAAAGCTTAGTTATGTGTTAGTGTTTTATTTGCTTTGTTTAGTTTTTGGAAGGTAGACAAAACTTTATTAGCAGATATTGATCTAGAGAAGTAATAATATTCAATCATTGATTGAGAATGAGCATAAATGAAAGGGCTACCCACTATGGGAGAACTGTACCTTCATAAAGTCTGTTGATTTAGGGAATAAAGAATCAGATCAAAATACAATTCCCTTTAGCTGTGTGACCCTGGGCAAGTCACTTAACCCCAGCCTCAAAAAAAAAAAAAAAAAATACAATTCCCTTATCTTGGGTCCACTGACACCACATTAAGGCTAACTGACTGGGTCATGGCTAGTGTACATATGAGCCTCATCTATAGTTTTGGCTTTTTGAGGGAGAACAGACACTAGTCCATGCTTGAGAGATGTAGTGAAATACATATACACACAGGAAGTAGACTAGAAGGCCTGGGAAGGCAGGGGAATGCTGCTTATCCACAGAGCCCTTACTCCATGAAATCCTTTGCTCCTAGAGATAGAAGTTCTGGAGTGGTTGTGACCAAACTATGAAGGAATTCCTAAAAGAGGAACACCCAGGGAAGGAATTTCTGAAGCAAGCTTCCTAGAAAAAAAAAAAAGGAGGAGTTTCTAGACTATTTTGACTTCCTCAACAAATTCAAGAGCCAAAACCAACAGCTTGGAAGACACAGGGTGACTATGGGGAGAAGCAAACCTGATTGTGATAAAGTACTGGAGCTATTTTTCAGTCTTTCCATTAATTAGGTGAGGACAAAAGTCTGTGAGAGTAGAACATCTCATTTTTGTTATAACAACATAATCTGAATAGATCTTTATGACTTCCTAAAAGCTTTCATATTCATTACCAAAATAATCCCTTCCAGTTATATAAACTTCCATATTCATTATCAAAATAATCCCTACAAAATATCCCAACTTATTTGCCTTCAATTATTTCAAATGTAGTCACTGATTTACCTGCTTTGTTTCCCCAGTAGAATGTAAACTCCTTGAAGTCAGTAACTATTTTCCTTTGGTTTTTGTCTTTGTCTCCCTAAGTACCTAGCATAGTATCTGACATATAATTGGGATGTTTCTTGAATTATTATGTTAGAGAATTTCATTATATCAATTTTTTTCAGTTCTTTTGTGTGGGAGTTGGAGGTCTTGTGAATTCATTGGTAAATAAAACAGCTTCTAAAATCAATTACCTCTACTAGTGTAGATTGGCACCTGTCTTACAGCTAATAATCTTAGGGAGTGGCTTGGGGAATTGAGAAGAGGAATAACTTGCTGAGAGGCATGTAACCTGTATAATCAGAGGTGAATCTTGAAGGCTTCCTGAGCCCTACTCACTTTTCTTCAAATATTCTTCAATGGCTCCCTAACTAACATGAAATTAAAAAATTAAAAAATATATACATATATGCAACAAGAAAATGGTATTTACACACATATATTGTATCTAGGTTATATTGTAACACATGTAAAATGTATGGGATTGCCTGTCATGGGCAGGGGGGAGGGAGTGGAGAGAGGGGATAATTTGGAAAAATGAATACAAGGAATAATATTATAAAAAAAATTACTCATGCATATATACTGTGGAAAAAATTCTAAATAAAAAAATAAATAAATATTTTAAAAATAATCTATATATATGTATACATATAAAAAAGTCAAACCAGTTAGTAGTGGAAATCTAAAAGAACAAAGAAAGGAGGAGAGATGGAGAAGAGACATGAAGAAGAGGAGAAATAATAACAATAACAGGAGGAAGGGGAATAGAGGGGAGAATAAGGAAAGAAAGAAATTGAATTGAATCTTTTAAAACAGTTATTTAGGCTGATATAATGAACTTTCAGTACTTCCACTTCATAGATCCATTAATAGTTTAATTGCATGTTATAATCACTAGAGGGTGCTATAGACTAATTTTTGTTACTCAAAATTTCAATATTAATACCAGGCTTCTCAAATTATTTGCTCTATATATTTTAGAATGTTAAATATTTACATTTATGGTTCATTAAGGTTCTATTGCATTGTACTTCCATGTTTCTGAGGTGATTTCAGGTTCTCAAAGACCATACCATTTGAGGATAAGCAATTTAAAAAGAAAAAAAGAAAGAAATGTAAAGAATTTGTGAAACTTAAATTACCATGTATGATTTACATTGTAGAAAAGAGCCTAAATTTGATTGCATTTATCAAATGTTATATCTTATTTCCACTTGGCTTCTACGTAAGTAAAACAATAAAGTAGAAATGATCCATGTAAACAAAGCCTATCTCTCAGGGCTACATCTTTGTGAAATGACTAGATTATTAAATCATAGTCCATCATTTATCTGTGGAGAGACACTTGTTCAATTACCAAAATTCTGGGCAGAACTGAATGTGTATTTGTGACAACATATTTCCATGAAAAAGTTATTTTCTCCTAGTTCCCAGGAAGGAAATGAACAGCCAGATAGACCACATGAGTGGAGCTCGAGGGAAAAAACAAAATTTTGGGGAGGTGTAGTAGAGTGAGGAGGGTAGCAATTATTCCATTTCTACTTGCTCATGAGAAAATGAGGTTGATTGTAAAAGATCCAGGGCTGGCTACAATAGCTTCCTGAGAGGAGAACAACTGTCAGGTCACTACTTCTACCATAACCACAAATAGTTTTGTACCAAGCAGGGCACACCCTACTCATCTATTTTACTGTGTGTGTGCCCATAAGTTTAAAAAAAAAACACATCTATCTTTATCTAAATATGAAACAGAAAGTAAGAAAGGAATGTGGGGAAAGTCTTGTAAGTTAAACTCATTTTTCTAATTTGAAGAAAATCATGAAAGCTTTCCATAAAGAACAAATAATTGCCAAACCCAATCTGTCAGCCTAGATATTTGATATTAATTTCTTTTCATTCTTAGCAATAGGATAATTTGCTTTCTTCCTAAGAGTTTCTGAAGAATGAAAGATTCATTTATCTAATTTATTTTATTTTCTTTCAATATTTTAATGTTCTTGAAATAGAGAAAGGCTAGCAATGAAGCTAAAGGATGCTAGATGGACACAATTTTAAGAGACCCAGAGGAACTCTCCCAGTTAATTGGATAAACATCCTGTGCAGGATATTTAGAGGTACTGACAAGGGATAAACAAGATGGGAAGATATTGAATGGGTTACAGTCTACATCTCTGCATTATACTTCTCCTCCTCCTGTTATTACTACTTCTACTATATATACTAGCAACACAAGAATGATAATAATAATAGTGATAATAATTAGAATTTTAAACAGGATGTCCCCAAAAGCTTAGTGCAATTTAAACTTTAATAAGTTTTAATATACTGTATGGTGTATTACGGTTTGCAAAATAGTTTTATGTGAACCATATAACAACTCTGTTTAGGAAGTTTTGCAGGCATCATTATTCTTATTTTACACACTAGAAGTCTGATGCTCAGAAAGGTGGGTGTCAGAAGTGGGATTTAAAGTCATCCTAATTCCACATCCTGTAGTTCAACCCACAGAAGTAGGAAAGACAAAGAAATGGAGGAAAAGATCCCGAGGAATGAAACACAAAGCCAGAATAAAACTTTATTTCCTCACTGCTAAATCTGTGCTTGAGCTATTGCTGGTTATTGGAGATACACACTATTTTTTAAAAGTAGAAAACCTTGTTCTGAAAGTTCAAATGTAATAGGAAAATAGTGCATGGTTCCCAGATCTAACCCAAAATTTAATTTATAATATGGTATAAAAATTAATAAGATAGCCTTATTTCCAACATGTATTCATTGTGACTCAAACCCTAACACTATACTTCCATCTGAGCAAGAAAGAAAAAAAAAAAATCAGAAGATTCATTAGTGAAAAGGCATATTATAATTTTGTTGTCAAACTTAATTAATTCTTTTAAAATTAAAGTGATTCCCCTATGTTAAAATAATGAACAATAATCAATAAAGGCATTGATAACTATGGATATAACTATGAATATAAGATGCTGAAATAAATTCAAAGACTTGCCCAAGTTCTCTCCTAAACCCCTCCAAACTATAAACAAATTTTAGATTGTTGGAACCCACAAAAAGATGGAGTGGAACAATTTTTCAGCCCAAGACTACTTGGAAAGTCAGCAAGAAAGGTTTTTCTCACTAAGGGGAGAGAGCCTTGGAAAACCAGCAAACCAGGGTCTCTTCAGAGGTGGTGACTAAAGCAGGTTTTGGAGTCCTCAGCTCACAGGTAGAAACAGGTGAGAAACTAGTTAGAAGGAAGCCTCTTTAACCTGCCCTGAGGAAGGACTCTATTGCTTTAGCACATTTGTACTTCCGACTACTGTGGAGAAAGGCTCCTCCTCACATTTACATAGAAGAAAAGAGTGTTTGTGATCAAATCCCTAGAAGGATCTCTGAAAACATCTAGACAAAACTCCTGAAGCTTAGGAAATTATACCCTCCACCTTAGAAATAGAGCCCTACTTTAATAAAGAGTTAAAAGTCAAATAATAAGCTAGGAAAATGAACAAACAACATGGGGGAAAAAAAGATTCTGACCATAGAAAGTTACTATGGTGACAAGAAAGATCAAAACACATACTCAGAAGATTAACAAAGTCAAAATTCCTACATTTGAAGCCTCTAAAAAAATTAGAATTGGTCTCAGGCCATAGAAAAGCTGAAAAAGGATTTTGAAAAATCAAGTAAAAGAGGTAGAGGAAAAAATTGAGAAGAAACGAGAGTGATGCAAAAGGAAGTACAAAAAGCCAATGAGAAGAATGCCTTTAAAAGCAAAATTGGCCAAAAGGGAATGGAGGCACAAAAGCTCACACACAGAAAAATAATTCCTTAAAATTTATAATTTAGCAAATAACAAATCAAGAAACAAGAACATATATATATGTATATACATATATATATATATATATGGAGAGAGAGAGAGAGAGAGAGAGAGAGAGAGAGAGAGAGAGAGAGAGAGAGAGAGACAGAGACAGAGACAGAGACAGACAGAGACAGACAGAGACAGAGAAACAGAGAGACAGAGAGACAGAGAGAGAGCATGAGTATGAATTCAACATGAAGAGATAATATCTAAAAAAATAAAATTAAGGAGTGAGAGAGGAATTTTCTAGGTGAAAGGGAAAGAGAGAGGTGTATGGGCATAAATTCTCTGCTTAAAAAAGAAGAGGAAGAAAGGGGAAATGAGTGAACGTTAATCTCATCAGAATTGACTTAAAGAGAAAATAACATTCACACTCATTATGGGTATATAAATCTATCTTATCCTGCCAGGAAGTATAAGGAGAAGGGGATAGAAGGAGGAAGGTAAAAGAAGATATGGCATATTGGGAAGGGGGTGGTCAGAAGCAAAAAACTTTTGAGGAGTATCAGTGTGAAAAGAGAGAGAGAATATAATAAAGGGGAAGAAATATAGTTACTAAAAGTAATTGAGAAAATAATTTTGAAGAAATTTCTGTGATAAAGGCCTCACTTCTCAGGTATACAGGGAACTGAGTCAGATTTCTAAAAAATAAAGCTATTACCCAAATGACAAATTATCAAAAGGCATGAATTATGCCCAAAGGGTTATAAAATCATACATGTCCTTTGACCTAACAATAACATTCATGCATATCCTTTGAATCCCAAAAGAGATTTTTTAAAAAGAAAAAGAACTTCTACATATAAAAATATTTGTAGCAGCTCTTTTCTCAGGGCAAAGAATTGGAAATTGAGGGGATATCCTTCAATTGGGGAATGGCTAAATAAATTGTGGTGATTATTATGGAGTATTATAGTTAATATTATAGTTCTATAAGAAATAAGGAACAGCATGCTCTCAGAAAAACCTGGAAAGCAAAATGAAAGGTACTATGTGCAAAATAATAGCAATGTTGTGGGATGATTAGCTATGAATGACTTTACTATTCTCATCTATAAAATGATCCATGATTATTCTGAAGGGCTTATCATGAAAAATGCTATCCATAACTGGAGAAAAAAATAATTATGTCTGAATACAAATTGAAATATACTTTTTGTACTTTATTTTTCTTATTTTTGAGGGAGATGAATGTTTTCATTCTCAACATAACTTTTATGGAAATGAATGTTTTGCATAATTTTACATGTTACTTCTTTACATGCTTACTTCTCAAAGTAAAGTAAAAGGAGAAAATCTAGAAGTCATTTGTTTTTAAAAAAAACAATTATAAAATATTTTATATTTAAGTGGGAAAATATGAATGTGTTTAAAAAGATAATTATGGGTATAACTGGAAAATAGATGACTTTGTCTTTGAGAAAGGATAAGAGATAATGCAGAGAAAATATAAATGAATTATGCATATATGCATATATAGAAATATACATATATACATGTGTGTATATATGTTTTTAAATGTGCATGTATTTAAATATACAAGCAGTTGCTCATCCACTAAGATTTATGGAAAAAACATGGAGAAGAAAAATACAGCAGGAAAAAGAAGAGGAGGAGGAGGAAGAGGAAGAGGTATTTTCATCTGTGGAGGTAGTACTCCAAATAGAATTATTGTATTAATAATAATAAAATAGATTATATATATGTTTATATTATTATATATAAAACATACATAATAAAATAAAATAATAATAATAAATGTAGAATTAAAAGTAATACTTTTAAATCAATCATTTTCTTAGATACCAGTCTCTAAATATTAGAATTTTTTTTATAACTTCATCCTTTTCTTCCCACTGATCCTGCCATATCCAAGTTCTCTCAATCCTCTCTTCCTCACAACTCCCACATTCCTAATTGCTTTTCCATTTTCCTTCCATCAGTCTGCTCATCTTTCTTTTTTTATTAAAGCTTTTTATTTTCAAAACATATGCATAGATAATTTTTCAACATTGACCCTTGCAAAACCTTGTGTTTCAATTTTTCCCTCTCTTTTCCTAATCCCCTTCTCTAGATGGCAAGTAATCCAATATATGCTAAACATGGGAAAACATATGTTAAATCCAATATATACATACATATTTATACAATTATCTTGCTGCATAAGAAAAATAAGATCAAAAAGGGAAAACAATGAGAAAGAAAATAAAATGCAAGCAAACAACTACAAAAAGTGTGAAAATGCTATGTTGTGATTCACACTCAGTTCCCATAATCCTGTCTCTGGGTGTAGACAGCTCTCTTTATCACAAGATCTTTAGAACTGGCCTGAATCATCTGCTCATCTTTCTTCTGGTTTTTCACCACACCTTTGTGAATGCACTTTCTGGTTTTATTACTTAAAATGCTGCTTTCAACAAATCATTTCCTGCCAGGAGTTCCTTACCACTTCCTTCTTTGGATTTTCTTTTGACATCAGAAGGATAATACATTACTGAGTACCCCAAGGAGGGGAACCTAAAAAACTTGCATCCTTTCTAAAGAAGATCTACCTTTTAACCCACAGAACTTTTTGGGAACAGGCATCTGTAGGACAGCTTATTGGATAGGAAGTTAAGAGACTTGGGTTTAAATCCTGATTCTATCACTAAATTAAATTGTAACCTTGACCTCTCTGGACTTCAGTTCCCTCATCTGTTAAATGATGGGGCTGTTACAAGGTAATCTCAGAGTCACATTTGCATTCCTGTTCTTAATCCTGAAATATTGCCCCAGAAAAGCCTGACTCTCTTAAGCAAGTAGGTTCCCTCTGAGGCCAGGACAGATTGCCCAAGCCCAGCTCCCAGATGCTGAATATTAGTCACACTTTCCTGAGGATGTTATCAATTCAGCTTGACCACTTCACAGAGCCTTGCTTCCAACTCTGAGGCGACATTGCCTTATCATGTTTCTGATTTATCTAATTCTGACCCAGCTTGTGACCATGCCCTTATCTGATCCCTCTCTTGTCACTTTTCCACTTATCTGATCTTGACTCAGCTGACTAACTGTCACACTGTTCTTTTCTACTCCCACTTCCCAAGCTTGTTTGATTCATTTCACTGCACTGAGTTCAAAACCTTGTCTTCAAGGAATCCCTATTTCAGCCTTTTTCAAAGCTTATCTACATATTTCAAAAGGCTTCTCCCAATTCACCTTATTATTACAAATCCTGCCCCAAAAATCGCTTTGTATTTTTTTGTATGTAATTTGTACTTACTTCTTAGTATCCAATATACTGTCAACTCCTTCAAGAAAGTTAGTCAGTCCACTTCATACCTTACAGGTGCTTGGGGATACAAAGAATGAGAAAAACAATCTACAACTGTCTTAAGTCTACAACTATGTAAATACAAGACATACACAGAGTATAGAAGTAATTTAAAAAAAAAATTTGCATCTGAGGAACTAGGAAAGAGTTCTAGAAGAAGAACTTTGAACTGAACCTTGAGAAAATCAAGAGGAAAAGATAAAGAGAAAAAGCATCCCAGGAATGAGGAACAATCAATGAAAATGAAGAATCTGGAAATGGAGCATTATATGGCAGGAACAAAAGGAGATTGATTCTCTAGAGTGGAATTCCCAGGACCTGGTGCACTGCCAGATTGAAGCAGCCCTTTAGTAAATGTTTGTTGAACTGAATTTCCAGGTTTGCCCCACCCTTCCTGCCTCAAAGCATCTCAGTTCCAAAACTGTCAATAGATTAGTTCTTAATCTTTAATCCATAAACTTTTTTTAATACAGGTAGAACAGGACTTCATTATAATTAGTTTCTTTTGTAATTCTATGCATTTTGTTTTATGCATATTCTGATAAGAACAGGGATCTAACCAAATTGCTAAAGGAGTGCATCTCCCAACAACAAAAGATAAAAGGTTAAGTAACCCCGGCTTTAAAGGATCTCCACTATCTATACAATAAATACCAAACTCCTTCTATGGAAAGCAAAGTTATCCAAATCCATAATCACTCTACTTTATTTATTCCACTCTATCTTTTTACAACTGAGGCAAAATCCCATTAGAGTACCACTAGAGCTTATGATCTAAGTACCATTAGAATTTATAAGATAACCCATCCATCCTTCCAAAGAAGTTTCATTGACCTCCAGGTGGTATTAAAACCCTGATTAGGGAGGACTATGGGGCAAACATTTTATTCCTAAATCTCCCTCCCTAAACTTTGAGGAGGAACTGAGTATTTGTGAAGTTGCTATAATATACCAGGATTTCCATTAAAGCCAAGAGAAGTATTAATTAGGTTGGGGGGGGGGGGGAATGACTTTGTCCCAGGGCACCAAAATTTGAAAAGCACAAAAAAAATTTTTAAATGATTTTTTAAAGACTTGTTCATCGTTTCAGTCAACTCTTCATGACCCCTTTTAAAGACTATGCAACTTTAAAATTGGTTAGATTCACACTTTGACAGCACTTTTATTACCTCAATAGCATAGATATAATTAAGCTTAGTTTCTACTATTAATAAGAATAATTAGATCAAGTGGAAAACTATAAAAAAAGCACACTCACTTCCCTGTCTCCCTAACTGTGCCTAGTGAGTTTTTTCCCCAATTGAGCCCCACCCTTCTTTCCCCAGGTCTCCAAGCTGTGGTCTATATATAAAATCAACAATTTGATCAACTATATATATTGATTTTCTCTATCTCTTTCTGTCTCTCTGTTTCTATGTTTCTGCCTCTGTCTCTCTGTCTTTCTGTGTCTCTGTTTCTGTCTCTCTGTCTCTCTCCCTTCCTTCTCCCTCTTCCTCTTCTTCCTCTTCCTCCTTCTCCTCCTCTTCTTCTTCTTTTTTTTTTTTTTTTTTTTTTTTTTGCTGAGGTAATTGGGGTTAAGTGACTTGCCCAGGGTCACACAGCCAGGGAGTGTTAAGTGTCTGAGGCCAGGTTTGAACTAAGGTCCTCCTGACTCTCTTCCTCCTTTTTTTTCTTTTCAGACCCAGTTCTATCATCCAGTGTTTTAGGTGGTGTAATCTATGATTGTAATGAGTACACCTTCTCTGCTTTCTTCATGATAATATCATAGTTAAACTTGAAGAGAATATGGTTAAGCACAGAATTCTATGATCCTGCATTAGATTTTTCATTCTACATTGGAATTCCTAGGTTGACTAGATTTTGTTATGGGCCAGAACTCTGAACTTAAAATAAGGATACTTACAAGATACTAAGTGCAGTATGATTGATTACAACAAATAATGGTTTCCTGTTGATATAATGATTGGTTTATAGTCAGTGTGGAACATATAAGCAGGGACTGAGGTCCACAGAGGACAAGTGCATTAGAAGCTCTCAGAGCTAAGGAGACAAAAATTCATTCCATCATCAGTCAGGCTCCTGGTGGCTGGCCTGGCCTCCTGCACTTCCCCCACTGAGATCAAGGCCGGTCTGAAAGGCTCTCCAGAAAGCTGCCCAGCCCCAGGAAGGAGATAATAAAGGATTTGGACACAAACACCTGGCTGTTCTTGTGGTGATTACTGAACTGAAATGAAGGCTGCCTCCAAAGACCTCCAAGAAAACGAACCAAACAAAGAACATTACATGATTTGCCACTGTTTGGACCCAATCTTTCATTTTAATCAGTTCTGAATCTACCCAAACTTTTATCATATCTGTACATCTCATTCACAATAAGAATATAAGAGATTTTGTCAAATAACTTGTTGAAACACAGAGATTCTATGTTTATGACATTACTTGGATTGAACTCTAAATGAGAAAATAAGACTATAATCTATAGAATTTGTCTGTCCCAAGCAGGTTTTTGTTTTTATCTTTTCCCTTTAGGAAGTATAATCACAGTCCTTTCTATTGCCATCAGCTCTTCTACTGATCACCTCAGGTTCTTACTCAGATTCCTCACTACCTACCTCCACCCCACCTCATTTCATTTCTTGCCTGAACTAAGCACAACTCGAACCCCTAGGGTTTTCATGCATTAAAATTTCCTCATCTTTCAATAACCTGACTTCTGCCAATGAGTACAACCTATTCCAAGAGCATCATTTTGGACATATTCCCTCTCAAGTTGGTCTCAGCAGTTCAACAAAAACCAGGCATTTTCTCTCACTACCCATCTCTTTTTAATCCCTCTGCTCTAATTAAATTAAGCATAATAATAATAAAAGCTACTACTTGGAGATCACCCTATAGTTATCAAATTTCTCTCCTTAAAAAAGCCTTCAGAGTAGATTATGTGAATATTATCTCCATTTTATTAGTGAGAAAACTGGTTTGGGAAGTTGAATTCATTTGACCACAGGCACATCAGTGTCCTGGCAGAATTGAGTTTTTTTAAATTCAGTTTTTTTCACTACCTGTGATTCTTGTTTATGCCAAGTCCACTACTCTTTGTCAAAATAACCCTTGTTTCTCCTTCATGAGCCAGTTCAAACCCCACTTTCTCTATAAAATCAGTGTTGATTATCCCAAGTAAAATGATTTTACATTCCTTTGTACTCCCATGATACGTAGTGTTGAAATGTTTCTTTAATAGTAAATCATAAGATTTTACTGTATTTGGCTATAGAGAAAGCTTGTGGAATAATTAGATCTTTGAGCTAGGAAGACCTGAATTCAAATCCAACCTCAGACATTTTATTAGTTGTATGTTTTTTCATTAGATATTTCAATCTGTCTGCCTCAGTTTCCTACACTGTAAAATGGGAGTAATAAAAACACCTGTCTTACAGAGTTGCCATGAGGATCATATGAGATAATATTTGTAAAAAAAAAAAAAAAAAAAAATTGCTTAGTACAGTTCCTGGGACACAATAGATACTAAATACATTTTTATTCTCTTTCTTTTTCACCTTTTCTTCCCTTGCTTTAAACTGTTACTAAATCTTGAATTCTTCATAGGATCTTTGATTTGGAGAAATAACATTCTGTGGAAACTATTTATTCCAACTGCTTCATTTTATAGAGAAGGAATTGAAACCATTATGTAGAATCATAGGCTCTTGGATTAAGAGCTCCAACCCCTTCTCCCCAGAAGAGTTGACTGGCCTGTCATAAAACATAGGTAGAATATGGCAGTGCTGGATTGGAGGCCTCTGACTGAAAATCTAGTGTTTCGATGAATTTCAGCCTGGTTAATAGATGCCTTTTTAAAATTCATGCTTTAAAGAGGTCTCAGTCTTTCACTGATACTTGCTTGTTTATGATCCTCCTACAAAATTTATGACCATCCATACCACACTCATACTTTCCTCATGGAAAGCCCCCCACTTTCAAATATGCTTTCTTATATTAATAATAGTTTGTCCTCCTTTCAGAGGTTGTTTTCACCACTACTATGTGAATCAAGTTATTTGATTTACTTTCTGAATCCAAATCAATTAGATACTCTTTGAGGACAATATTTTTTGCTTATCCTTCATTTTTTGATGAGGATCAATCACACAATGTGATGTCTTGATTGCTTGTGAATTACATTTGAATGAGGTAGTTGAACAAAGTTATCCATCTTACTCTCTTTTCCTAAGTTCTCAAAGTCCATTGGCAAAATAAAGATCAAGGTGACTGGCAGTGGCCAGAGATGAAGTGGATGACCATGATGGCTTCAGTGTCTGACCCACCTCTAAAAGCCCCAAAGCTGCCTCCTTTTTGGCTTTTGGAATAAATTGTTCTTATCTGATCATTCTTTACAAGTTTGGGGTAGACATTTGCTGGAACTCTGTCTTCCCAGAAATCAGCCGGAGTCAGGATCACTAAACATCTTTATTCTTGATCTTTTACGGTCAAGGTCAGGGGCTTAGGCCTAGCAATCTCACACATATCTTCCTCCCTCAAACACCAGGAGAGACTGAGTCAGTGTCTGCGTCTCAATTCCTCTTCCTCCTCCTACTCCTCCCACACACGTCATTTCTCCCTCTTTGTCCCACCAATTAAGTCAGCACAGAACAGCTGGGGAGGATCAACCTTCAAACAAGTTAATAGGGAACTGTCCAATTGGCAATTAGTCTCACGTGCTTCATTATCCAAGTGCATTTGCTCAGTTCTAGCCCTTTACAGACATTCCCTTAATTCACCAATGGATTTAAGGTCTACCAATTATTTACCCTTAGCTTAGTTCCTCTCCTTCCAAGATAGTTTTACTGGGGCGTGACCACTGAGCATGCTACAACTTCTTGAGAAGACAGATTAAATTTATTTTTAGTCTTCTTAATACTTAATACAGTTTTGGAAGAGAGCCTACCAGAACTTGGGTTAGGGAAGGAGGTGGGTGCCTAGGGTATAACTCCCACATGGATGGAATAAGGAGCCTTTTTTAACTTGACTTCTTATAAATGCACATATTTTAATGCCAAAAATATCCATTCTCAGTCGCCTGGAGGGATTCGGTTTGTTACAAGTCAAATCACTTAAGTTGAAAACTTATAGTGGATTATAATACAAGAGGTACAATTTTTCATTCAGCTCCCGGGCACAGGGCACACACTCACCTTGTCATGACTCTGGTGATCAACAAATATTTGTGCATTTGCTTTGATTTTGACTTTGGAATAGAGGCTGGAACTGTGATTGCATTCAGATATGAAACTTCCTGGAGAGGAAACTCCCTCCACCAATGTAAATTGGTGTTTTCAGTACCACTTAGTCTTAGAGAGTTGCATAAAGCACTGAGAACTTAACGATTTGTTAAGGGTCACATAGCTAGCATGTGTCAGAGACTGAACTTGAACCCAAGTCTCCCAGGCCAATTTTTTTATCCACTATGCCAAACAACTCATTTTGATTTGACAAGAGTACCTGGGATCTCTGCCAAGCCTCTATTCATAAAGCTGCTCAAATGTTCCATGAATATGTCAAAAAAAGAACAAAATCCTCTGATAGTCATTTTTAAAACTTTTCCATCAATCCATTCATCTATTCATTCATTCTATTTGTTCATTCAACAAATATCTATTGAGTGCCCACTTGGTAAAAGGCACTGTGCTAAGCATTTCATCTTAAATTTCTAATAGAGATTTCATTCTGTGTTTCCAGAGGAGAAATTGTTTCAAACACTCCACTGAAGAATTTGAGCAGCATTCTTCCATAGCAAGGCAATAACATAGCAGAGCTGGCAAGGCTGCTACCAAAGGGGACAAGCATTACAATGTTCAAAAGAAGTCTATAGGTCAGTAAAGGCTGTCCTTGCCTTGGTATAAAAAAAGCCTGAGCCCACAAATCTGGGCCAGGGGCTCTTAACGTGGGGACTATAAATTAGATTTATACATCTACTCATATAGAGATAACTACATCTCAACACAGTTGGTGTCTACATATTATATAAAATGACATCATAGATGGTAATCCAATATATTTTATTTTTGCATCTAAAATATTATTTTAAAAAGGGATCCATAACTTTCACCAGAATACCAATAGAATCCATCATACACACACACACACACACACACACACACACACACACACACACACACACACACATCCTTGCTCTTATTGAGGAGCAGAATAGAATCATAGACTATTAGAGATGGAGGCAATCTTAGAGATGTTTTAGCTCATTTCTTTCAGGTAATTTGTCTATTCAAAGACATGTTTTAAAATCAATCATCTACTAATAATTATAGTCATTTAAAAGCAATAAATACTATTTTTATGTAGTGCTCTAAGGTTCACAAAGCATTACAAATATTTGATCCTCACAACAATCCTGAGAGATAGGTCCTAATATTAACCCCATTTTTGAGAAGAGGAAAAAAGCAGACACAAGTCAAGTGGCTTGAACAAAATAAAATAGTTAGGAAGTATCTGAAGCAGAATTTGAACTCATTCTGAAAATACTTACCTCTTTGGCTGTGCCATTATAATAAATTAAAACTGGATAGAAAAAAAAAGCTGATAACACATACACAACTTTCTCCCATAGTAGATTTCCAAAGCTTTGACAAGAAGAAAAATGTATCTTTTATTATCTGTTCTCTGGCACTATTAGTGATTTTTCAATCAGAATGGTTTTTCAATAACTTTTTTAGTGATTTTTAAAATTTATATTCTTGTAGTTAGTGTATATTTAAGATCACACTTTTGATTCTAGAAGGAATTTCAGAAATCTTAAATTCAATACCTTCATTTTACAAATAAGGCCCAATAGTCTATCCACTACAAAACCTAGATGTCCAACAAGACCAAGGGAATTTAAATGGTTTTCCTAAAGCCATATAGATAGTATCAGAGACAGAATCTAAACCCTAGCCTTCTGACTCCAGAGCCCATCATTCTTTCACATAATATTCACTTTTCATTGTTTCACACAACATTCTCCTGTTCCCTCTTTGACAATAGAAATTGCTTCATTCTTTGTATTTATATCTCCAATGCCTAGAAATAATAGATTGTTTGTAGATGCATTTTAACAATCTGATTGGTTCTTATCACATTTCTCCAAGTTCCTCCTATTCTGACTTTCCAGGTTGTGCTTTTCATTTTACAGAGGAATAACCTGAGTTTCAGAAAAATTTGCTGAGTACTTTTCTTTATTAGATACTGTTTATTTTTGTATATTAAATTTATGAATCCTATGAAATTACATATGTATATGTATATATAACGAAAGTTGTATGTTTTCCTTCAATTTCCCTGTTCCTTCATTTTCTTCTCACTTCATGTAAAAAGATAAATATTTTTCTCTTTCAGATAATCTTAATGTTCCTCATCTGTAAAATGGGCTGGAGAAGGAAATAGCAAACCATTCCCTCCCCCCAAAAAAAATCCCAAATGAGGTCTCAGAAAGTTAGATTAAATAACAAGCAAACTATTTGATTTCACTAAGTCTTAGTTTCCTTATTTGTAAAATGAGGATATTGCATTTAGGTTTTCTGAGATACCTTTCAGAAGCAGATGTATGATCTTAATTCTAAACTAACTACAAAAATATATATTTAAAAATTCACTTATAAAGGTATTGCGAAAATACTGAAAAATCACTAAGGGTACTAGACAACAGATAAAGGGGTTGGAAACACTTTAACAGAAATATCAAGGTACTTGAAGAGGACTTAAGTGATGAGTAAGTTAGGACATACTCAAAGTTCAAAAGCTAATAAATGGCAAAATAAGGATCAAAACCCACAACTTCTAATTTCAAATTATTTTTCATTCTCTTATTTCACAGACCCCATCCAGGAAACTTAGGGAACTGTACATAGCTATTATCTGGCATACAGAGATGGACTTACTCCTTACAATAATATAGTCCACAAAATTACCAGAGGGAAAAGGCTTAATAAAGCCTTTTTTCCCCTTTTTGATCTGAATTTTTTCTTGTGCAGCATGATAATTGTGGAAATATATATAGAAGAATTGCACATGTTTAATATATATTATTTTACTTGTTATCTAGAGAAGGGGTAGAGGGGAAGGAGAAAAAAATTGGAGCACAAGGTTTTGCAAGTGTGAATATTGAAAAGCATCTTTGGATACATTTTTAAAACAAAAAGGTATTTTGTTAAAAAGAAGAAAGAAATACTAGAGACCCTTGAATGAGTTATATATGAATCCTAAAGTTGTAAAATCCCAGGTCCCAAAGTTCTAATGAAGCATCTTTTTGACCTAACAACTCAAGTTCTCTTTTAATAGATTCTCCTCATTGGTTTGAGGTAGACACATGTGTGCATATACACATACATACACACACACATACACATTGGGGGGGGGGGGGGGCAAAATCTCTTTCTCCCTCACTCTCCCTCTAATTTGGTGTTCTTTGTAATATTCTTGATCCATAGGATGCCTGAGTAAAATAAGTATGAGTTTCAAAAATTAAGTAAAATTATTTCAATAAAATATATGAACAAGGGACAGCTAGATGGCATAGTGGATAGAGCAACAGCCCTGAAGTCAGGAGGATCTGAATAAATTGGACCTCAGTTGGATCTGAGTTCAAAATCCGGTCTCAGACACTTAACACTTCCTAGCTATGTGACCTGGGCAAGTCACTTAACCCCAATGGCCTCAGCAGAAAAATAAATAAAGAGATAAATGAAAAGATATGAACAAACATATAGATTGGGGTTCTTAACCATATTTATTTTTTCTTTTGTCTAATAATTGAAACCAATTGAACCATTTTTAGGTTTTTAAATGCACAAAAATAAAATACATAGGATTACAAAGAAAACAACTACATTGAAACAATTAATAAAACATGAAATTTAAGTTAAAATTTCCTTTTGGGAAAATAAAACACAAAAGAATTTAATGGAGCCCAGATTTAGAACCCTTACTCTGAAATTCTCCTGATTCCTTGTTTCATCCAGTTGTCCTTGCTCACCTGTTCATCTCACCTGTCTTCATGCATAACTCTGAGCAGACACAACTTTTTCTTTGAGTCACTCAAAACAAAGAAATAGACAAAAAGGAAAATAGATATGTAGAGGGCAGAAGATAGTGGGGGAATTCTGGGTAAGGTATAAGACCCTTCAGCCCAGAGGGAATCTGCTAACAATGTCTGGTTCTTTCAGCTCCCTACCTCCCTTTGGTGCTCTTAACCTTCCTGAGAAGTCAGGGAGACTGTGACCACCTGTGTTCTACTCGAAGCAAGGGATACTTATTGTAAGAGGAATTTACATATCAATAACAGGGTGCTTATAGTTCACACCTGTGAAGTGTGCTGTGGTGATATAATGCTACTATAGTTAGCACTTGCACAGTGTGATGTAGTGAAATGGTGATGTAATGGCTCTACAGTTGGCATGTGCTCAGTGTGCTGTAGTGATGAAATCATACTAAGGTATTTAAGGACTGAGAGGCCTTGAATAAATGGACTCCATCTTTGACCATCCTTGTGAGTTTCCTGCCTTCTTCACTCCTTCACTAAGATCAATGCTTCGAGCTGGTCCCGAGGTCCTCCAGAGAGCTAGTCCGGACAGTATATTTTATCACCCCAACTTGGGGGCTCTAGAAAGCACACTACACACAAACCCTTACCACACTTAAATTGCAGAATCTGGTTGACTTTTAACTGCATTGACTTCAGAAACACTGGGTAGTATAAATGTGAACATATAGATGATGAAACAGAAACAAATGTTTCTTATTCACTTTTTTGTTCCATCTTCTGTAAAATGGGAATAATAGCTGCTCTACTTATAAGAATGAAATCAAATTCAATAAGTGCTCATTAAGAACAATCTAGAGAATATAGTCAGTAACAAATAAGAAGTCAGAGAGAGAGTTGGGATTAATATTATAGCTAGAATAGAAAGAAAAATTCTTTCTAACAATTTGAGTTATTCAAAGTGTAATGAGCTGTCTAAATAGATTATGGGTTTTCCCTCATTAAAGGTCTTTAAGCATGTTCTAGAGGGGATTCATGTTCAAGCATAGATAGCCAAACTAACTCTCTGACATTCTGTGATTCTATGAAATTATCCTATTTGTCATGAGAATTGATTTCCTTTTAATGTACTTGACTTTTCATTTTTCTTTCTTCCCTTCCTTAGGCTTTTCTGATGTTTTCCTTATATAAAATATATTAAAAATTTTCAATATGTTTTACATAAATATTATGATAATTAAGGAGAAGGGTGAATGGTTAGTTTGCTATAATTTACCACTCTTATTATTACAATTCCTTCCAGCTGTATTTCATAGTTTGTTTAATTTTCAATTTTCAGTAAAATAATTTTCAAAAATACAAACTTAGAACATCTATTTACTGTAGATCACAACATAGTATTTTCACTTTTTTGTTGTTGTTTGCTTGGTTTTTTTCTTTCTCATTTTTTCTTTTTTGATTGAATTTTTCTAGTGCATCATGATAAATATGGAAATATATATAGAATAATTGCACATGTTTAACATATTTGGATTATTTGCTGTGTAGGGAAGAAGGGTAGAGAAAAGGGAGGGAGAAAACTTTGGAACACAAGGTTTTGCAAGGATGAATATTGAAAACTATCTTTGTATGTATTTTGAAAATAAAAAGGCTATTTTTTAAAAGTGCCGCTATAAAAAAGAACATCTATTCACAATTCTTCTTGTATGCACAGCCAACATGGAGATACCAAAATATTCCATCAAATAAGTTTGTATTCTAGTAATCTAGTTGGGAAGATAGGACATACAAGCAGTAAGCAACCAGAAAATGTAGGCATGTACAAGATAATACACTAATTCCACTCCGTTCAATAAATGCTTATTAAATATCAACACCATGCTAGGGGTGAGGTTACAAAGCATTAGAGTCTTTCTACCTTCAGGATGCTTACATCTCTTTGGGAGTAACCACAACTGGTCTGCCCTGAAGATAAAAGGCAAGGGAGTGTTCAGATGATGGTAATTAGGGCAGCCTTCAGAGAGTAGGTAAGTATACAGAGGATTTGGGATTGACTTAGATTGTATTTATAAAGTAATATACTAATTCCCTTACCAAACTACATTTCAGGGCAAATTGCTGGTCTGTAACTTTAGACACATATTATTAGGCTTGTTCAGAAAAGTTTTCAACAGATAGTTCTTCAGTGGTTGAAGCAAAGCAGAAAATTGAATGGTGTTTTCCTTCTGCTTCTGAAAACAAACTATATTTTCTGTCTACAAATCAGTGGCTGAGTCAAGCATTGAATGGAGATGTTAGATTTGGAACTACAGAGCTAGAAATTATCAGCATAGAGGCTATGAGAATAGGTTTAAAAAAAAGAGTAACTAGGGGAAGAATAAAATGCCAGCATAAGAAATAAAGGAATAACCAAAAAGCAGTATAGGAGAACTAAGAATGATGTCAAGTTTTCCCAAAAGCCAAAGAGGAATCAAAGATGGATAGTTAATAGTGCCAAATTTTGAGGGCTCTTGAGGACTGAAAATTTTTTCAAAAGACAACTGGATTTGACTAGAAGGGAATGATTGGTGACTACTCAGCTTCTTTAACTATATGTCTCAACCCTTTATGGAGTCTTATAATTGAATATAGGGATCACAAAACTATGATTTATTATCAGTAATTTTTTATTTGTATACCTACTTTATATTCCTATATACCCAAAATCATATAAAAATGTCTAATCTTAGTAGAGCAGTGGGGGTCCAGACTGGAATCAGTAAAGAGAAGAACAGGTAGATATAAAATGAGACTGTAGGTAGTCTATATACCTAAATTATTTCCTACTGTTCTACATGAAATTTAACAGTGAAAGTAAGGGGGCAGTCTCCATGATGGCTATAAAAATAACAATTCATTCAAAGGAATCTATGATATTTACAAAATGCTTTGAAACAAGTAGATAGTATAAATATTATTAACCCCATTCAGAAGAATGAGAAAATTGAGACAAAGAAATTGAACAAATCATTTGAGATTAGCAGTTATTAAGTGCAAGAGATGGGACTTGGAAACCCAACTTCTCCAATTCCAAATCCTGTGCTCTCTGAGAGTATTTCAGGATGAAGTGATTTTTTAAAGATAAGACAAACTTATTGAGGTTTAAAAGTAGAAATATAGGAGTCAGTAGAATGGGGAGGTTGAAAATATTTGGAAGGAAGAGTATGATTGTAGGAATACAGTCTTCTATAACACACAATATAACAATAGTCTGGTCTCCAGGAATAAAGATGTCATTTATGCTACCATGAAAAGAACCACAGAGTCATCATTGGAATTAAAATTGAAGGAATTGAATTTGAATGCTGGTCTAGCCCCTTACAACCTATTTGATCAGAACAGACAAATTATTCAGCCTTTCTGAGCTCAGTTTCCCCATTTATAAAATGGGGAAAATAGTATTGTCACTATCTACCTTATTGGGTAATGTGAGGAAAGTGATTTTATAAGGCTGCAAAATTCCTACAGAAATAAGAAAGGCTGTTATTAGAACAGTAGCAAAGTAAATGTTTGCAATTTTTTCAGTTGTTTTTTGCATTTTTATTAGGAAGATTTTATGACTGGACAATTCCTTCATTAAAACAGTGACTACTACTTTCATTTAAATAGCCTTGAAATAAAAAAAAATTTGAATTTTAACAGATTTGATATTCAGGTGAAAAAAAATTAAAACTAGTAAGTCATATTTTAATACAAATTTTTGTAAATGTGAACTCTTGCCAAGATTGGTGATCCCAAAATGAACCATAGTAAAATGAAGCTATTGTAGGTGACAGACAAAAGCTGTCTTTGTCAGATATTTCTAATGTACTAAAACCTGTTTAACAGGTTAAGTGTGGAAACTTGGAAAGAAAATTCTTCAGAGTTGCCAGTTTCTGTCAGCTGTAGAAAATGAGCATTTGTCCATCTTCCTAAGCCTGGAATGAAATCCAAACTCAAATTCCCCAGATGTTGGTTTGTGTAGAAACAAATTCTTAAAACATATTTTAGACTATGCAGTGAAAAAAGAATTAATAAATAAATGGACTGAACTTTCAAATGTTGGTATTTTAAGTCATGGAATTTATTCAGTATTATCAAGTTCACTAGGAACTGGTATTTTAGTCATCACTCAACCACCTAGACTGTGAGTTTCAGTCTTATGGGGCCAATGTTACCTACTGCTCCTGGTCATGACAGGACAACCTACAAAAGGTCTTCTGTTCTTAAAGTTGACAGTGACAATATTGTTTTAAATCACTGTTAATAAGTTGTCTTTATTTTATTTCATTAGTTAAATTACTTTCAAATTTATGAAAAAGTGAGATTGTATTTCCCCTTTGTTTTCTTTTGATTAACAGAAATGAAGTTTTTCATACCTGGTATAATGTCATTTCTACAGCTCTGGAAAAAGATTGTGATTTGCTGAAGTTCAACAGGATCCTACATTTGGAGCTAGAAGGGTACTTGGAGCTCTCTTCTTTTAGAGATGAAGCTGAGAGAGGTTAAGGGGCTTGCCTGAGGTTGCATAAATAGTAAGGCATGGTTTCAAACTCAGGTCTTGTATCTCTGAAGCCAGCTTTCTGCAAGTCTCTAATAAATGGGACAATGGTGGAATCACATTTAACTATTTGTTCTTTCCTTCTTTCCTTCCTTCCTTTCTTTCTTTCTTTTTCTTTCTTTCTCTCTTTCTCTCTTTCTTTCTTTCTTTCTTCTTTCTTCTTTCCTTCCTTCCTACCTTCTTTCCTTTCTTGCTTCCTTCCTCTTTCCTCCTTGGTTTTCTCTCCTTCTGACCCTTTCTTCCTCTCTCTACCTCCCACCCATTTTTCCTTCCTTTTCTCTTGTCTTCTCACTCTCCTCCCTCCTTTTTTTTATTTAGAATTTTTTCCACAGTATATATGCATGAGTAATTTTTAAAATAATATTATCCCTTGTATTCATTTTTCCAAATTATCCCCCCTCTCTTCCCTCTCTCCCCCCCGATGACAGGCAATCCCATACATTTTACATGTGTTACAATATAACCTAGATACAATATATATGTGTAAATACCATTTTCTTGTTGCACATTAAGTATTAGATTCCAAAGGTATAAGTAACCTGGGTAGATAGACAGTAGTGCTAACAATTTACATTCACTTCCCAGTGTTCCTTCTCTGTCCTCCCTCCTTTTCTCCCTTTTTTCCTCCCTCCCTTATTTCCTTTCTTCCTCCTGCTCTCCCACATTCCTCTCCCTTCCTTTATCCTTCCCTCTCTTCCTTCCTTCCTTCCTTCCTTCTTTTCTGTTCTTCTATCTTCATTGCTCTTCCTACCTTCTCTTCTTCTTTCCCTTTCTTCCTCTCTAACTTCCTCCTCCCTTTCTTCTTTCCTCCTTTGCTTTCCCCATCCTTTCCTTCATCTCTAACTCCTTCCCTTTCTCCCTCCTTAACTTCCTTCCTTTCTTTCTTCTCTCCTTCATTCCTTCCTTTCTCTCTTCCTGAAAAATTAAATATCTAAAATGTACAAAACTATGTGCCATGTTCTTTTAATAAGACACAATGCCTGATGTCACAGAAATTGCAATGAAGTCAAGGAAATGAGAGCATACAAATAATTATGTTATATAGTAGAAACCAGATTTTTGTCCTGACCTAGGGCCCTGAATTAAAACTACACCTTTTCTTCATAGACTTTTTCTAGAAATCATTTGGTTGATTTTATTGTGGAAATATAGAGAACATTTAACTTTTCTTCCCAAATAGATGCAGAAGCATATCCATTTTGATACCATACATATTTGTTTTATCTTAGAAACCCAAATATCTCATAAAAAATGTGCTTATGTTTGTCTGTTGTGCCATGTAGCAGTGATACTGTAATATTTCCTTGAACATTATCCTAATGGCCTAAAGAATTAATGTACTTCCCTAACCATCTTAAGCTGAAGGAAAGGGAAAGATGCCAAAATAAACTTGAAACCAGGGATCCCATAGGTTCTCCCTCACTGGCTGAAACTCAATGCTCATCTTTACTGTCCTCCCTGCTCGGATCCTTTTCCTTGTTTGGAAGACACTATCACAACTTGGTAAGCAATTGGAGCTGCCTTGCTTCTGTTCAGTCAGTCTTATGTATCAGGGGAACATCAGAGTCAGGGATGTTTTGAGGACTCACAAATTCATTTCTCTTTAAGGCACCTTTCCGGCATATATAGACTATAATGTGGTGGTTTTTTTTCCAAAGGACAGACCCACTCTAGAAAAAAATAGAACTAGAACAGGAAATGAGTCAGTCAGAAATTTATAGGACATTCAAGAAGCATTTCAAAGACTCATCTTTTCTCTCCTTCTTATTCTGTCAAACCCATAGGTTAATTAATAACTGAGTTTTCATAAGTGGAATCTATTCCATCCTTTGGAGAGGGATGCCTCCATTGACATGTCTCAGTGATTTGTTCTGTTGGTTTAATAAGTACATGAAAGGTTTCAGATTGTTTTCTCAGGCTGGACAGGCTATTGGCTTTATATTAAAAATGGCTTTAGTTTTTATTTGGCAAATAAAAAAAGTCTATATCTTAATTTGTATTTTGTCAGCGTAGATGTTGTTATATAAGTAATGTCAAATTTTGACATCTGAAATTATCTAACAGTAATTTTGTAGATGAGAACAATCTGGAAGATGGCCATACAAATTCAGCATGGGGTTTGGGGAGGGACCATGGAAACAGCCCTAGGACTGGATCTTGGCTCTGCTAGGTTATGCTAGTTGCATAATATAGTACAAGTATACTTCTCAATGGGTCTCATTTTCTTAATCAGTGAGATGAGAAGAATGGGCTTCTAATACTCAGTCACATGATTTAATAACATAAACTTTTTCTCTTATATTATGAAGGATATGGGATTTCATTAGCATGGAGAATAATAATATTTGAAAATACCAGGGCCAGTGTTCTTATTGACTTTCCATCACCTAGCTGCTTAAGAACTATAAATGTGAGAATTTACTCCATTAACACTTTAGCAGCTTGTCCAGGTTCAAATAGCTAGTAAGCATCTGAGGCAGGATTTGAACATATGACTCTTTCTGAGTCAAAATCCAATACTATCCATACTACCATACTATCTGGGTCATTTTATACCTGACTTGAAATACTCTGCAGTCTTATACTCTGAGGACCTTCTCAATAATACTGACATATGTAATCATTTTAAACATCAAAATGTCAGGTTTTTAGTCACCAAGGATATGTTCATTTACTAAAAAAAAAAAACTATCTAGATATTTGTTGTATTCCTTCAGTAAACTATAACTCCTTTAAGAATAAGGAGTGTTCACTGCTGTCTTTCTAACCCAGGTACAACAATAATCATAAAGCAGATGCTTAATAAATACTGCTGATTGAATGAATATTAAAAATAAGTCAGAGTGTATACATTGAAGAAGAAAGGATGATTGGATATTCTCTCCAGATAGAACAACATTTTATAAATGAGCTCACTGTCTTCTTAAAAGCAAAAGAAACTCAAGAATCATAAAGTATAAGGGGCCTTTAAATGGGTGCCACAGCACATCGGGAGATTGAGGCCCCGAAGTAATTACTGTGGATATTAGGACTGCCCTTGGGCGGGATCCTGGCCATATTGAGATAGCTTCGTAATGGGTGACTCTCTCGCTGATTGGCTGTGTGTGTGACCTCACAGGCCCTATGTAAGCCCACTGCAGGCAGCAATCGCCCTCTTTAACCTGGCCTTTTTCACCTTGGCTTCCTAGCCTGGGTGGCCAAGCCAAGATGGATAGCCAAAAGAGGTAAGGGTATTTGGTAGTAAACACATGGGTCTTCTGACCAGGTGTTCACTCGGGAACCAACAAATCAGGGCACAAGTCAGGGCATTATGTGAGTAGGTATAATAAAGGCTTTTAAGATTACACGTGGTTGTTCTTGAGTGAGCTACCGGTTATTAAACTATAGATTCAAGAGATTGTGGCCAGAGACCTTAGAAGGCCTCAGAGGAGGCGAGCCGGGTAGAGCTCACACTGCAAAGGACAGTGGTCAAAGGTACTCTAGTGGGTCTAGGACAGACTAGTAATTGTAACTGCCAGGAGAGCACGTTACAATAAAGGAAATAAGAATCAATTAAAAAAATAATGAAAACTATAAGAAAAATTGAATCAATAACACAGGACCTCTCTTTTCTAGTTCCTCAGTATTTTGTTGTTTTCAAAAGTAAATCTCTGTTAAGATGGTGCATGCTATTTTCTTCTTTATAGTGATTTGTTAATTTCATGGAGAATAATTTTTTTAAGTCAAAAAGATAGAAAGGAGGAAAAGCAGGTTAGCATTTGCAAATTTGGGCCAATAAATGCAAATAGAATGAACTTCTCAGTCTGGTGACTTTAAAATACTTTGCTTGAAAGTCTGGTTTAATATAATAGCAAATGTTAATCTCACAGGTAGGTCCATACTCCATAATTGTCATTCCAAGGATTCCACTTATTCCTCCAGGTAGCCAGTCCAGGAATGGTTATTTGATCTTCAGCTAGGTGCCTCACCACACCCACAGTCAACACTCCTTTTACTCCTTTGAAGGGTGAGATGCTATAATCTCCCAGTGAATCATAAACCACATTTATTCCATTATCCTATTGGGCTATATGCAGAAGCATCTGTCATCTTTAGACAGTGCCTGAAAAAAAAGTCTTTTGTAAATTGGCTGGCACCATCTGTAAGGCATTGTCAGCAGCTGTACCCTGCATCCGATTTTCTTTTCTCCCTTTTGCCTTCAGCTCCCCATAGAAAGAGGAAGAGATGGGGGCACTCAGCTGCAAATAATTCTAAGCAAATTGCTTTCTTTCTTTTTTTCTCTAGGTGTGCAGGAAAAATCTTATTAATCAGAAACAGTATGCCAGCTGTCAATAGTGGAATGGCCAAAGAACGTGCCAAATGCTCCTTTTGCTCCCCATTCTGGTTTGCTACTATTTGAATGCATCTCACTTCTTACTCTTTTGGCAAGAAAGTATACATATTTAGCACAGCACCACACTGAACCATCTGGTTTGGTGTGAGAACTGAACAAAATAAAGCCACAAATGATGAATAGCAGAAGCAATGGAGAAAAAATTCAGATTTGGCTAATCTCACACACACACACACACACAATTCAATAATTTACATTTTATTGTAATCCATATCAATACTAATGGAACTATTTAAGCAATTTGCATAGTGAATAGAATATGGAACTGGGAGTCAGAAAGACATTACTTTACATCCTATCAAAGACATTTGGTAGCTGTGTGACTCTGGATAAGTCACTAAATTTCTGTCATGTGTAAAATGAAGCTTCCTTGCATGTTGCAAGCCTTAAGGTTCTACAAAATATCATTCTATTTGTTTATTCATTTTTAATCATTTGTTTGTTTTGTGTATATATATTTGTTTATTTTTCCTTCAGTGCTAAGATTTAAAATGTTGCAAGGCTGAGAGAAGGGGAAACATACAGTCACTTAACATTCCATGGAATGACTTCCTTGTCTCCTATAATAACAGGCATGACTGCACAAAGAAGCAATTCAATTCAATTTAATTCAAATAAATTCAACAAGCTCTTTTTAAGTTTACCCAGTATGTGTCAGGCATTATACTAGGTATGGTGAATGCACAGACAAAATTATACACTCCCTGCCCTCTAGAATCCTATAATCTTAGCCAAAGGATACAATGTATAATATGTACATACACACACATGTATACAAAATAATCAGGGTATCCCAAATGTCCTAGTGCTTTTTCGATCCCTGAAAGCTTAAAACTGAAGTAAGACTTTGGGGAAATCCAATATATGCAAAATAGACAATGTACAATATGTACATACACACACATGTATACAAAATATTCAGGGTATCCCAAATGTCTTAGAGCTTTTTAGATCCCTGAAAGCTTAAAACTGAAGTAAGACTTTGGGGACATCCAATATATACAAAATAGATATAAAGTAATTTGGGAGATCATGTACTAACAACTCAAGGAATCAGAACTCAGAAAAGAGAGGAGGGATGTTGGGGATTATACTGATTCCTGTAAAAGGGAAATAACATGGAAAGAGGGACAATAGTTGTAGTAAGAATTTTGTTAGCTTACAGAGAGGGGTAGAGAATGGTTGAGATTGGAGCTTGAATATACCATAGCACTATTGCAGGTGTGAGTCAGGGTGTCCTGAAAGAACAATTAACCAAGTCAATCAACTAGCATTTATTAACTACTTATCATGAGCCAGACACTGAGCTAGGTACTGATCTACAAAAACAAAAATAGATCAGTCAAGGAGTTTACCTTTTATTAGCAGCTAGATGGTGTAGTGGATAAAGTGCTGAACCTGAGTCTGAAACATCTGAGTTTAAATCCAGCCTCCGATAATTAGAAGCTGTGAGTTCCTGGGCATGTCACTCAACCTCTATCTGCCTTATCTGTAAAATGAGATAGTCATTGACTATATTAAGGACTTTAACAGTGTATATACATCACAACAAAATGTGACAAGTCTTGCAAGAGATGGGAGTACCAGATCTTATTATTTGTTTCCTGAGGAACCTGTATGTGGGCCAAGAAGCAACAGTTTGAACCAAATATTAAACAACTTGATTGTTTTAAGATTAGAAAGGAGTATTTCTTATTTATTTAGTTTATATGCAGAGTATATAAAAAGAAATGTCACACTGGATGAATCAAAAGCTGGAAATAAAGGCTACTGAAAGAAATATTGACCATCTCCGATAAATGAACAATATCACTCCACAGAAATTGAAATGAAATTAAGGAACATCTTGATGAAGGTGAAAGAGGAAAGCATAAAAGCTGGCTTGAAGCTTAACTAAGATCTTGGGAACTGGTCCCATCAATTCCTAACAAATAAAGGGAAAAGAAATGGATGTCGTATCAGATTTCACATTCTCAAAGACCACTGCTGATGGTAACTGCATTCATGAAATTAAAAAGATGTTTGCACCTCAGAAAGTCAGTTAGGATAAACCTGGATAGCGTACTAAAAAGCAAAAACATCACCTTGCCAACAAAATTCCAAATAATCAAAGTTGTGGTTTCATGTATATACCAATATATAGCTGTGACAGGTGAACTATAAGAATCCAGAGCAATACAGAATCAACACTTTGAAATTGTGGTGCTGCAGAAGACTTTTGAGAGTCCTTTGGGCAGCAAGGAGATCAAATCAGTCAATACTTAAATTCAGTCTATTCACTGAAGGCCAACTACTGAAGTTGAAAATTAAGTACTTTGGCCACATGATGAGAATATAGGACTCATTAGAAAAGACCCATTAGAAAAAAATTTGTATTGGAAAAAATTGAAGGCAAAAGGAAAAGAGAATAGCAGAGAATTAGATGGATATATAGTATCATGAAAATAATAAACATGAACCACATTTGTGTGGTGAAGGGTATGGAAGAAGGAAAATAATTTGGAACTCAAAATTAAAATAATGTTTTTAAAATGTGGGTTTTTTTAATTTAAAGAAAAAAATAGGAAAGGCATTTCCAGGCTGTGTTGTGAAGGGCTTTAAAAGACAAACAAAGGAATTTATAGTTTATGATAAAGGTAATAGGGAACCCCTACAATCTGACCTTATTGAAAGATGAAAGTAGGACTGGTTTGAGTACAAACTTTACTGCCACAGCAATACATTTCAAGAGCAACCAGAAAAGTAAAAAAAAATGTCAAGCAGGTAGTATGAGTTATGAAAAGTGACCAGGCAATGAAAACTAAAAGCAGGTAGATGGATACAGTACTGCAGGGCTTGCTGTGAAGTTCCTTCCACCATGAAGCCAAACTTCTAGTGTCCCTCTGCAACCTCCAACAGAGAAGGGCAACCAATGATGAAAAGTTCAAAGACTCCATCTCATCTAGTTTTGCTTATCTGAGTGGTGACCAGCTGATACTGGGTTGTGAATTTCTACTTCTAAAGGAGATTGCCTGAGGTTTAGTGGAGGGAGAAAAGTGCAGTTTAGGAACTGAGCACAAAGCATTTTTCTGGAATGTTTGTGTGTGTGTTTTTCCTATGGCAAGCAAATTTCAGATGGAGAACAGAATCAATAGTACAAAGGTTAACTTGGAACATTCTTGAACAAGCCACACCTAAACCACCCCCATCAGATGACATTCAAATTACAAAATTTCAGAGGTGGAAATGAGCAGAAAGGTCATTTAGTTTAACCCATTCGTTTTATAGACAAGTGAAAGGAAACTTGCAGAAAGGAATCAATTTCTCAGTCACATAGGATCAGCGATGGATCCCAGATCTCTCTTTTCCTGGTCCAAGATTCTATCTATTATTTCTCTGTTTCACTATCCTGTTTTTAATGACTATTTTGAAGAATCATCTACCAATCAATATAGCCCAATACAAAGTCTTCGTTCCATTCTGAGAACATAGAGACTGATTACCATTCCTGGATAAAAGCTCTTCCCAAATCATAGCTGAAGAATGATAGAATCACAAAAGTTCAGAGTTGGAAGTCACTGAGTCAAAACTAAAATGAATAAAAGAATACTCCCTAGAATAGAATGACCTAGAAATCATTAGGTTTTCCCTTCAAGCAAATTTCAGATGGAGAATACCATAGAATATATTAGCAAGGGAGCCCCTCTTTCTCTTGGGATAGGTCATTTTACTTTTGGATAGCTTTAACTATTAGGAATTTTTCCTGATATCAAGTCTCAATTTGATCTTTTTCTTAATCAAACCCATTGCTCTTAGTTGAGTTCTCTGGTATCCTACAAAAATCCAATCCATCTTCCATGTGACATCCTTCTATATATCAAAAGGCAGTAATTGTGGGCCCAGTTAGCCATCTCTTTCAAGCCAAACACTCACATTTCCTTCAAGTGATGCTCATATGGAATGATTTTGAGACCCTTTATCATCCTGATTGCCCTCCTCCAGATTATCACTGACCTCAAAGGGTCCCTTTAACCAAGTGCCGTACTTTGATGTAGTTTGATCAGGGCAGAGTAGAGAAGGACTATCACTTTCTTATTCCTGGGCATTGTGCTTGTCCTAATGCAATCTAAAAACACATCTTGGTTACCATAGCATGCTGTTGACTCATCAAATAATCTTTTTTGTTCCTGTGGCTTTTTACTGCACCATTTTCCAAGTGCTTCACACCATTTTTTTAGTCTACAGAATAGAAAACATGAAAGGTTCCTTTCTAATCTATTTATTTCCTTTCTGAGTTCAAAGTAATCAGTAAACAAAAGCTCTCACAAAATCTAAAAAAAACCTTTTTTTTTTTTTTTTTTTTTTTTTTTTTTTTTTTTATTCATGCTAATAGTATACTCTTGGATTTAACCATGTCATCATGATCAGCTTATTATGTACCATGAGTTTTACATTTTTTTCTACTTAGTTTATACCTTGTTTTGGCATTGTTTGCATTTGCATGGCTTATCTTTCTTTCTCAGATGCCCTTCTCTACCCTTGTCCTTAATGTATGTCATTCTGTTTGGTCCTATCACTACCTTACTCTTAGCATACTCTTTTCTTTCCTTTTGTTAAAATGACCTTTTGTACTTTACAAAACCTTAGAATTGTTTGAAGCTATTAAAACTTTAGGTTTCACACTCAACTTTACTAAAATTTACTGAAATACCTTCTATAGCTTCATTTATCCCAATTACCCCCAACAATTCTGTAATATTTGAATTACGTTTTCATCTGAATTCCATAATTTATTATGCACCTACTTTGTTCAGGACCTTCTCTAAATGTTTCTGCAATGAATGGAATACTCAACATGGTATGAAGAAAACCTGAATTTAAACTTCATCCAGCATACTTAGTAATTGGATGAATATGGACAAGTTATTTAATATCCCCCAATGTCAAAGAATATACAAGTCCCAATCTGCCTTTGTATGAAATAATCATATTACAGGTCTATGAGGCCATTCTTTGTGTATGTGGGTAGCTTGGTCACTTTTCTTGCCATAGTTTTTATTTGTTTGTTCCTTTTTATCCCCAATCAGAGTCTAAGATGCCCAAGGTAAGGATTCTTTCTACTCTCTGTAATAATTATATACATTTCTAGAATACCTCAAAAATTTAAAGCCCTTTCACTATTAAAAGCAGCAATAACCAAGCCTTGGGAATCAGAAAGTATAAATATCATTGTCTTCATTTTACAGATAAAGAAAGGGAGGGTTAGAAAAATGAATTAATTTAATTTCCCCCCAGTTGCTCAACTAGTAAGTGTGAAAACACTGGTCTCTTACCTTTCAATTCTCATACCTTATTCATTCTACCATCCTGACTCTCTAGTCCACACCCCTTAGTAATTGTTCAATAAAAATTAGTGACTGACTGATCTGTCATTTACCAAGGCCTCTTTGAATTATGAGCTGTTCTGCCAAAGTTTTGATCATCTCCCAACCCCCACTCAGCTGCAGAATTATTAAGCATGCTCTCTATTCCATCACCCAGGGCTTTGATAAAGATGTTAAACTATACTGGGCTCAGGACCAACCCCTGCAGAACACCTGTTATGTTACTGAAGGTAACACTGATCCTTTGATAACCAGGGGGTACAAGTCTTAAGCTACTTGTACAATTACAAGGTTAACGATGTGTTTTTCTCAAGGCCAGCTATCTATCTGAAAAGAATTGCTTTTTGAAAAGTCTTTAGTAATGGAGGTACTTGTAAAATCACTTGTACATCAATGTTATACAAGAATTCTCAATCATTTGGGATATATTTCTAATGAAAGAAGCTTAATGGGTCATTAATGGCATCTTGCTTGCAAAAGAGAAGGGGCAATTTTTTTAGTGCATGATGGAGCAACATTGAATTACCCATTCATTGAGCAATGCATTCAAGAGTTTATTAATACAATATTTGCAGCATACATATTATCATTAATTTCTAAGGATGATGTAAATCTAATAGCAACTTTTACCTTTCATTACCAGTACCTTTCTATTTTTCTAAGCTGTCATTTTTCTTCTTGTGGCATTTTTCAGAGTTCCTTATAATTCTGTAAATCAAGACTTGTGGCAACTTTTTTTTTTTCTGGCAAACAATTCCTGCTATAAAACAAAGCTAACTTCAGTGGAATGGAGAGTGAAATTGGACAGAAAGAGAAAGTCTTAGACCAGTTCTCAGAAGAAATGAAGTCTAACCACTTTTTTTTCTTTAACTTCATCTTTGTTGCAGCTATTTTTGAAGCTGCTTATGACTCAAAACTATATACTACAAATTCTTACCATAATGCTGGAAACAGGAAGAGATATAGAATGGAATAGAACTGGGTTTAAAGATGACAAAAGTGTTTTTTGTTTGTTTGTTTTTTGTTTTGTTGGTTTTTTTTTTTTTTTGCTGTTGTTTAATGTGGTGATAGAAGAATTCTAAGGCAAACTTGGTCCAATTTTTTTACATATTGAGAGGGAAAATTATCTATCATTTTAAATGATAATCTAAGGAACAACTTGGATGGAGAAAAGTGAGAACAACTATTACATGTTTCCTTAATTCATTCTTTCTCTGATGAATCTGTTGAGAGGAAGCTGTAAAAGTCAGATCCGAAACCAGGAAAGTAAAAGATATTTATGTCACTGCAAGAAGCTTATCACATCTGATCCTAAGTACTCCCTTCTAGCATGGATCTACTGATCTAACAGGATGACACATAGTTCCCATGACCAAGTATTGCATTTTGGTGCACAGTGGTGGGAAGATGCATGGCTCAGGACAAGGACATGACAGCACCAAAATCCTCAATAAGTGGGAGAGAACAGCATCACTAGTAGCTTGGGGCTGGACATGGGAGAAGGCAATTATATCCATGAGAACAGTGGAAGATCAGTGGTAAGGAACCCCATGACTCCATATGTCAGTGCCCTCAGAAAAAGCTCCAGCTGTCCCCATCCTACTTATAATTCTAATGATAAGGAAGGAAAAATCCAGCTGCTAAATGTGTCTTTCAAAAAACTAAGATTATTACAATGAATTATACAACCAATTACACCACAGAATCTAAACACCACTTACAATAATATTTTTGTGATAAAACGTGTTCAGCATTTCAACCTGGAATGACAAGAATATATCTTCATTCACAGTAGCCCTGGCTTTGGAAATGTATACTCCACCATGGATTAGGACTCAAGTAGAATATAGCAGTAGAAAAAAGGAATAAGACTTTCATTAATGGTTAAAGATAGGATTAAAACAGGGCTCGAGAATTTGGGAATACATGGATAAGTGCTGAGAACGGCAGAAATGGATTTAAATTATGTTAAATTAAAGAGGGTCAGTGACTTAAAAATTTGAGAGCCATTAATGTTCTATTATTTATTCTTTAATTATTCTTCATACAAAAAGAAATATGTTATCCTTAATTTGGGTATGATTGTTAAATAATAGCTTATTATTTTATATGTTAATATATTAAAATATTGGAGGGTGACCCTTGTAACCACATTGCCTTAGGTTCTACCTGATCTTAATGCCACTCATGAGTATTAATTAAATTCTGATTCCTCTTATTGTATAGTAAAGAAAGTATTGGACTTAGTACAAAGCCAGGAGACATTAGAGTGATTCTGTCTTTGACATTTATTCACTAAATGAAAATAGGAAAGTCATAAACTATCTCTATGTTTCAATTTCCTCACCTGAGAAATGGAAATAATAATGTTACGACCTACATCACAAAATCTTTGTGAAGAAAGTATGTATTCCTTCAAGCACTACAGAGAGATAGCTAAGTGGCCTAGTAGATAGAGTAATGAATGGACTTGGAGAAAAGAGTCCAACTTCAGACACACTAACTGTATAAACTGATGCAAGTCACTACTTCTCAGCCTCACTGAGAGGTATAGTTTCACAAGGTTGTATTCAGTGGCCTGTAAGCTTCCTTCTAGTTCTAAAGCTTTGATCTTAATATATTAATAAGCTAGAATTAATATGATTTAGTAATAGATGGAGAAGGTACAAATCCTATAGGATATGTCCTGGAATTTCTCTGAAGATAGGATCTAGAATTCTGGGCATTTCCCAAAACAATATCTAGTCTGGAGTGAGTGAGCTCTCCAGAGGCATTAGTACAGGAGGGAAATATATAATTTGTACATAAAGGCCCGGGTTTAAAACTTCACTTTGCTACTTATAAGTCACTTACTCTCTGGAAACTTCATCCTGTCCTCATCTGTAAAACACAAAGCTTGGATAATATGATCTTTAACATCTCTTCAAACTTTGTTTATTATCTAGGTATGAAATATGGCTAGAAAGTAGAGTTAGATCTGATTCAACAATTGAACCTAAAGAGTATTGATGAATGGACTGATGTAATCCTAGAGGGATTACCTCTAGTATAATACCTTAGGAATCAATCCTTAATTCTTCTCAGGAACTTAGATTTTTGGATGACACAAACCTAAGAGAAAGATTAATATGTTGGACCACAGAAACAGGATCAGGACAAATCTATTCAGAACCAATTTAATATACATAAATATCACTTCTTATATTTGCATTAAGAAATAAAATACATAAGCTCTGAATGGGAAGCATAACTAGTCCTTTCAATCTTTTAAAAATGTTCTCCTGGTTCTGCTTACTTAGCTCTGAATCGATTTATTTATGTCTTTCCAGATTTTTCTGAAACTCTTCTGCTATCATTTCTTAAACCTTAATAAATAGTATTCCATCACAAACCTAGACCACACCTTGTTCACTCATTCCCCAATTGATGAGCATTCTCTCAATTTTCAAATCTTGGTCATTACAAAAAGAGTTGTTATAAATATTTTTGTATATATAGGTTCTTGTTCTTTTTCTCTGATCTCTTACTTAACTAAGATTTTCTCTCTTCTTTCTTTCTTAACTAAGATTTTCTCTCTAATAATCTGAGAAACTCCTGGGGGGGACTCAGTTGCAGAGCCATTGTTAGCAGAAGATAGAATCTACCTGACACAGTTTGCAACTTTTCCTGGTAATAATACAGATTGAGTAGTAGCATTTCTGGGTCAAAGGGTATGCATAGCTTTATAGTCCTTTGTACATATTTCCAAGCTACTCTTCAGAACAGTTGGATCAATTCACAGCTTCACCAACAGTGCATTAGGGAGCCAATTTTTCCCACATTTTTTTCAACAGTTGTCATTTTCCTTTTCTGTTATTTTAGCCAATATGATAAGTGTAAGATAGTACTTCAGAGATGTTTTATTTTGGATTTCTCAAGTCAACAGAGATTCAGATCATTTTTTTTTCCCATTTGACTATAGATAACTTAGATTTCTTCTTTTGAAAACAGCCTGTTTACATCCTTTGACCATTTATCAACTCGGAAATGATTTGTATTCTTGTAAATTTGGCTCAATTTTCTATATATTTAGGAAATGAGGGCTCTATCAAAGAAACTTGCTGTAGTTTATATCTTAGTTTTCTATATTCTTTTTCATTTTGACTGCAGTAGCTTTCTTTGTGCAAAACCTTTTTAATTTAATGTAATCAAAATTATCCATTTAATATTCTTAATGTTCTCTATCTCCTGTTTGTTCATAAATTCTTCCATTATTTATAGATCTTACAGGTAAACTATTTCGTGCACCCCTAGTTTGCATATGGTATCACCCTTTATATCTAAATCAGATGCCTATTTTGAACTTATCTTGAAATACAGTGTGAGATGTTGGTCTATATCTACTGTCCACCAAACCATTTTCAAATTTTTCCAAGAGTTTTTGTCAAATAGTGAGTTCTTGTTCCAAAAATTTGGATCTTTGGATTTATTAAACATTAGATTTCTATAAATTGTATTTACACACATATATTGTATCTAGGTTATATTGTAACATATGTAAAATGTATGGGATTGCCTGTCATCAAGGGGAGGGAGTGGAGGGAGGGAGAGGATAATTTGGAAAAATGAATACAAGGGATAATATTATTTTAAAAAATTACTCATGCATATATACTATGAAAAAAAATTATAAATAAAAAACCATTAGATTTCTATGGTCATTTATTGGTGTGTATTGTGTATATAAACAATTCCAGTGATCCACCACTCTATTACTTAGCTAGAACCAGATTGTTTCAATGAATACCAATTTGTAATAGTTTGACATGTGTTATTGGCCAGACCACCTTCCTTCACATTTTTCCCATTGATTCCCTTGATATTCTTGACGTTTTGTTCTTTCAGATGAATTCTGTTGTTTTTTTCTAGCTCTATAAAATAATTTTTGATAATTTGATTGATATGGTGTACAAATTATTTTCTCAAAAATGTAGGGTTAATGGAAAAGTAAGAAAAAGGATCAGTAATTACTGATACATTTTTGGTCATCTTTAATTTTGATAATAATAAGGTCTGACAGCATTTTTATGCTTATGATAACCTTATCTTTTGTGTTTAATTTGAGAATTTATTTTCTATTCTCAAATCAGTATCATCTTTTTTTGTGAGTTTTTGATCTCTAATCACTATTATGCCGGTTTCTATTGTCAGTTTCTTCCCAATGCTAATTTTACTTCCTCTTCTATGTCCTTCATTTAGTCCATCTGTTTTTTTCTATATTCATTTTCTTTTTTTATATAACTTTTTTATTGACAGAACATATGCATGGGTAATTTTTCAACATTGTCCCTTGCACTCACTTCTGTTCCAATTTTTCCCTTCCCTCTCTCCATCCCCTCCCCTAGATGGCAGGCATTTTATTCATGTTAAACATGTTAAAGTTATATTCATTTTTTTAGGGCCATTTGTACTTCCTCAAGAAACACATCTGGGATTGTGACATTGGAATATAAAGGTCCTAGATGATGAAAACCATAGTGCAAATGTTACCAATTATTTTTCATCTTTCATCCATTTATTTCACAGCTTGAAAGAACTCAATAAGCTATATAATAGGGCAACCTATTTCTAGAGATTTAGTAGACTTTATTGACCTGGTCATGTAACTGAATGACTGTCTGAAAGTCAGGAAGAAGGGGGTATCCTCTGAACTTGAAAAAAATATATTTAGTTATCAGAGCAATAAGTGAGACTAAACATACACATCAAGAGTGCATTCACAGGCTGGAGATGCCTAAGGGCTGAGAGTACCTGAGCTCACCCACAGAGCTTCCAATGTGGAATTCTCTGTTAGAAGTAGCATCAGTGGTCCAGACTAAGGCCATAAAAGGAAACTTTCTAACCTCTTAGGAGTGGAAGCTAGTCAAAGACCTCAGTTTCCCAAACTATTGTTCTCCAGTTCTCCAGGGCCAATGTTTCCAGTTCATGGTCCCTAATCATTGGTTTTTGTGATGTAGACAGCAACCACTTATGGAGAAGAGGCTGGCCACTGTCATAAAAGGATCTTTACAGATGTATCAAAGGTTTCTCATATACTATTCCTAAAACAATGTTTGCCTGTGAGTTGGAGCTATCTGAGAATTGAAGGCTGGAAGCCCAAACTGATCCCATGGCCTTAGGAAATTGTTATGCCTATGTGTTAGCATAACAATAATAACATAATACCTAAAGGGTGATATGTGCTTCTCTGGTAGAAAACTCTGAAGGTGGAATTAGCTAGACTGTTTACAAAACAGTAAGAGTGTGCTTACCAGTTGCCAGTGATTGACTAGACTGACTATAATTAAGGTCCCTTTAGGAAATTTGCATTGTTTGTAGACAAGAATCTGGGACTCAGGAAGAATAAGATGAGCCACATTATTTGGTGATCTTAGAAAGTCAGTCTCTTTCTTCATACACTAGAAAGGGTCATTAGGAAGGTAGTCAGGTAGAGTGGAATGTGTTTATATGTCCCTTCCTGAGCATCTTTTGTCTTGTGGCACTGCTTGGAACTTCCACTGGATACAGTTTCCCTAATAAAAGCTGGGTCTATGATGAAGTGCTTATTCATATACAGACTAGGCTCCGTCTTCAATGGAGTGATCATTTTGAGATTGCATCTCATCTCTCCAAGAGAAAAAAATCATTATTCCCAGATATAACAATGTGAATGTGATGGCAAAAATATTTATGATTGATATAAACATGAGTAAACAGGCAGCATGACAATATAGATAAAGAAATGTTTTTGGAATAAGAAAGATCTGGTTTCAATGCCAGCTTCTGACATAAACCAGCTGCGTGATAGTAGGGAAATCACTGAACCTCTTCAGGTCTCTATGCTTCTGTCTAATATTATAAGGCATAAATAAGCTGCGGATTTGCATCTATGGATAGATTTTCCAAATTGGGAAGTTCCTGATGAGATCATAATCTTTTATTCCCTCAAAACTGACAACTATGATTTTCTACAGTTTGTTTATAGTCTGTTTCCAACTAATCCATTTTACACACTGGCTCCAAAATTAAATTTCCTAAACTTCCCTAGGAAAAATCACTTAACCTTGTTTGACTTAGTTTCCTCATCTAGAAAATGAGCTGGAAAAGGAAATGTCAACCACCCTAGTATCTTTGCCAAAAACATCCCAAATGAAGTCGTTATGAATCAACACAACAACATAACTAAACAACAATAACCACAACAACAACAAAAAAAACAATAAATCATGGAGCTCTTTTGCTCAAAATTCTTAGTTGTAAATTATTGTGATTTTTATTGAATTATGAACAATTTCAGGGCATGTAGTGGGCCCAATTAATCTTTGCAATTTCTAGAGCATATTATACTACCATATTTTTAATGTTTGTTCAATAGCTTATTATATGAATGGCAAGAGAAATGCTAGTTGATATTTGAATAGTTCCTTAAGTTTTATAAACATTGAGATAGATTCTGCAAGTCCAGTTATCCTTTCCACATTGACTTTCCCCATCATAATTTTAGTATGTTGTAAGTTGGCCTGAGAAATTAAATAGGAATTTGGAGGAGGGTTTGTAGAAGCTGCAAACAATATGTGAAAATCAGCAATAGACACAGAAAAAGCTTAGAAACTCAAAAATTCATAAAATATATTATTAAATTGTGAAATATCAACATATTTTATGTTTTAATATAATAATAATTCAGACTCTTCTCTGGTATGATGGGAGCGCCAAAAAAATTTCATACAGATTTTCCAGATCACTGGGGGTAGGTGCCCCTAACCCCTTCTGTGGAGTTCAGTATTCTTATCTCCCTTCTGAAGATAAGGAAACTAAGCCTCCGAGCTTATAAGTGATTAGCCTTTTATCATTGTTGTTTGTCCTTTATTCTCAAGGGAAATGTCATCAGGGAGATGGAGCCATGAAATGCAAGTAAATTGGATTTAAATAAGGGAGGGCTGTGCAAGGACACCTGCCTTACTTTCCCTGCTAGAGCCATTTGGGTCCAGTGGCTGGATATAGATCAGGAGGACTGGAGATGGCTCAGGATGCCGTGTAAACCTGGGCCTTTTTAGCTAAGATCTTCAACAGGACTCAGTATGACTGAGGTAATTAAGGCTGGGCAGAAATTGAAGCAAAGAATCTCCTTTTTCATCGTCAAAAAAACTAAATGAATCACTCTGGAAGGGGAAGACCTTCAGGGTTTCTGGTCAAAGCAGATGCTATTTGCATTTAATCTGAATCAAAGTGAGGCAAGTGACTTGCACAGCCTATGATCACACAGCTAGTAGTGAAAGGTGAAGTTCAGAGTTTCCTATAAGCAAGCCAAATGGTCATACATCTACTAGATACAGACCCACCATTCCCTATCTTCATGTCACGTTACCTTTAAGTATTACATAATTCCCTCTGCCTTTTCCCATCTTCTTTCCACCTCTAGCTCTATGAAAAGCAATCAAATCAACCAACCATTAGTGAAAAGGACATGTTAATAATGCAATGGTTCCATTCATTATCTCTCAGACTTCCCTGACCAAAGCAATCCTCCCTAGCCATTATTCCCTATTAGAATATATTTAGAATATAAATTCCTTGGAAACAGGAACTATTTTGGTTTTGTATTTGTATTTTCAGCACGTAATGAAAAACACATGGCAATCACTTAATCAACCCTTTTTCATTATTTTATTCACTACCTATGTCTTTCTGTAATCCTTCTACCCAAAGTACTAGAAGCCAATCTCTTTAATATTTGGTTGAGAGCAATGTGGTGCTTGAGCTGTTCACTTGATATCTTTCACTCTTGCTACTAATCGGCCCTTCATCTCTTCCTGTCTTCATGAAGTCCTTCACTTCCCTTCACTTATCTGAGTCATCACTGGCAATATCAGAAACTACTGGCACTCATCATGAGTCCATCATTCTTTCTCTAGGTTGTAAAATGACAAAGAAACACAACAAAAAAATCATCAAAACATCTTCACTTTGATATGTGAATCCATAGAAGGAGCAAACATGAATGTCATATTAACATATAACTTTTTTGTCCTTATAATTAACTTTATAAGGGTGTGTCCAGGTCCAACAGTAGAGGGAGCAGTAGATTGAGATCAAGTCACAATTGAAGAGAGCAAGTTTTTAAAACTTGCAAAATTAAATAAAGAGCTGGAAGTGCTTATGGGAAATAAATGCATTTACTTTGATACACTAAAAAAACAACAACATGATTTTAGGGATGTAGTTATTTCTAAAATGTAGAGAGCAATCCTTTCATGTCTTCTCATTCCATTTGATTTTTCTCATATGTCCCTTGCTCTTCTCTGACACTTGGTGCAGGCCCTCATCATTTCTTACCCGGACTATTTCAAAAGCTTGCAGGTTGTTCTCAATTCCAAATGTTCCTCCTCACTACAGCCTATTCTTTATTAATTTTTTTTTCTCTATTAAAATTCAGCTTTCAAAATGACTATCATTCTCCAACTTAGTAAATGCTAATGGTTTGCTATCACCTTTAAGATGGAAATATACAATCCTCTACTTGACACTCAAAACAAAATTTGCCTCACCCCTTTTCCAACCTTCTTATACCTTACTCCCCCATATTTTGGGGCAACGGGAGCACCCTTGCTGTAATTCACACAAAACATTTCATCTCACAATTGTCAGCAATTTCATTGTATGTTTTCAATTTTCAGTGACTGAAACTCCCTCTCTTCTCATCTCCACTATCACCTTCCTTTAAGTCCCAAACTTCTTTTAAATTTAAAAAACATTTTTATTTATTGAATTAAATACAAAATAAGGGAAAAATAGAAAAAAGAAAGATGGAAAAGGAAAATAAAAAACAAAACAAAACAATGTCATATACCCAGCAGAACATCAGGGAGGATTCAAAATATGTAACAATAAATTTCCATTTAAAGGAAACACATATAATAATAAAATAAATTATACTCAAGAATGTCCATATTTTCTTTGCTTCTTTTTAGGATACTCTTTTGTTCTTTGCACTTTTTACTTTATTCTTTTTCTCTCCTTTCATCTCCCACCTCCCCCAAGTAGGTTACAGTTAAGCAAAGACATATATATATATATATATGCATACATACATATTATACATATACATATATACACATGCACACCTACCCACAAAGTTATACATATATACATATATCTATACACACACTTACACAGACCTACATGTATACATACTCACATATACTCAGACACAAACACACACACACACACACACACACATATATATATATATAAGCAATTGCCCATATGTAAACATGTATCTAAAATAATATTAACATGGCTGACATAATATAGATCTCCTTTTCTAGTTGGTTAACTTTTTTCATAATTCATAATTTCATAATTCATTTAATTTCTCTCTTGATTGAATCTTTAAATTTTATTTTGTCTGAGATCAATCAATCCTACTTTTTTTCTAATAAATTCTACTCCTGATCCTTGTTGTAGTGTTTCTATATATCTCTTAATTTCTTTCCCTGCTAACTCTTCTACTTTAATTCTGCTCCTTAACTAGCTTTGCTTTTGCTTAACCTTCCCCGACTCATGGATCTTTCCTATCTTCTCTTCTCATCCTTTCCTTCCTTCTTTATCCTATTTCCATTAATCTACACAACTTATTCCACTCCAATTAATCTAAACACCTTTTTGTATCCCATTTATCTTATGTTACCCTTCCCCCCTCTTTATCCCTTTCCCATTAATTTATACAACTTTTCCCATTGCCAGATATCTACACTTCTTTCTATATCCTGCCTAATCCTATTCCCTCCCTTCTTATTTCTTTATCTATTTTGGAGGGTCCTATTCTTTTTATGGTGTTTCTGTAGTGTTGCCTATTTAATCTATTCCTGATGTGAATAGGCTTTCAGAACTATGAGCCCTCCTCCCTCCTCTAATGCTTGTGTCTATTCTTCCTCTGTACCCCATTTGTATGACATAATTACTATTTTTACATTTTCTCAGTTTTGCTTTTTAGAATCAGATCATATGCAACTCTGCCCCAATATTTACTTTGAGCTATCTAACTGCTGTTGTCAATCTTAAACATAGAGTATACATCTCCATGTTAAAAAGCATAAAAGATTTGTCCAAGTTAAATTCTTTGAAATTAATCTTTGATATTGGTACTTATATGATAAATTTTCTTTTAAATTTGAGTTTGGTTGAGACAAAGTCCTGAAAATTTGCAAGTTTGGTGAATATCCATTTCAAAAAAATCAGTATTACGGACAATTTCACTGCATGTAAAACTTTTGGCTATAGGCCACATTCTTTTGATTTCCAATATATATGATTCTAGGACCTGTAAAATTATTTTATGGCTGCTGATAGGTTCTGTACAATTCTAATTGTAACTCTAGCATATTTGAATTGCTTTTTTTTTTTCTTGTTGCTTACAAATTTTCTCTTTGATCTGGGGGTTTTGAAATTGTTTTCTACAAAGGATCTCATTGAGGTAGTGATCAGTGAATATGAAAGAGAGAGAGAGAAAGAGAGAGAGAGAGAGAGAGAGAGAGAGAGAGAGGAGACAGAGAGAGACAGAGAGAGAGACAGAGACAGAGAGAGAGACAGAGAGAGAGACAGAGAGAGAGACAGAGAGAGAGAGACAGAGAGAGAGACAGAGACAGAGAGAGAGACAGAGAGAGAGACAGAGAGAGAGACAGAGAGAGAGACAGAGAGAGAGAGAGAGACAGAGAGAGAGAGAGAGAGAGAGAGAGAGAGAGAGAGAGAGACAGAGAGACAGAGAGAGAGAGACAGAGAGAGAGACAGAGACAGAGAGAGAGACAGAGAGAGAGACAGAGAGAGAGACAGAGAGAGAGAGACAGAGAGAGAGAGAGAGACAGAGAGAGAGAGAGAGAGAGAGAGAGAGAGAGAGAGAGAGACAGAGACAGAGAGACAGAGAGAGAGAGACAGAGAGAGAGACAGAGACAGAGAGAGAGACAGAGAGAGAGACAGAGAGAGAGACAGAGAGAGAGAGACAGAGAGAGAGAGAGAGAGAGAGAGAGAGAGAGAGAGAGAGAGAGAGAGAGAGAGAGGTAGTTTGTTTGTACAGTACCACTTTCCCTCTGTTGTGACTGGCATATAGTAGGCACTTAATAAATGTTTATTGACTGACTAGTTGACTGTTAATGTATTTTATTTCAGATAATTCTAAGGGAATATATTTATTCATAGTATTTCAGAGTTGAAAGGACTATAGGTAGACTAGGAGACAAAACAGATGATTTTTAATTATATAACAGTAGTATAACAGTAGTAAACCATCAGGACATTAGAGATGGAATGATGAATTTGGCATGATTAAAAACAGAAGTTCTAACATGTTCTAATTCTATTAGAATGGCCAAAACCACTTTACATCTATGACCCTCAAGAATTCTCTAAGACTTATAGACTAAGTCACAGACAGGTGATTCATGGCACTGAGGCAATCACAGATCTTTGACATATTTCCCTAGTAGTAAGGTTGACAGTTTTAATGGGTCAGTTTCGTCATTCAAAAGGAATTGAAAGTGTTTTAGTCAAAAGAGAGAATAGGTATGGAAAAACTCAAACACACATGTACTCCAAAAATGATAAAATAAAAAAAAATTAGGCCAAGTACTAATTAAGGAATGGAGAGACTAATTACAATACCTTTCTCTATCCTAGGCTGGCAAAAGGAGATACTCAGAAGCTTGAAGGTGAATGAGAAAGAAGCCCAGCAAGTAGACAAAACTTGCTGGAACTGGGAAGCCTTCCAGCTCCAACAGTTTTGAAGTGCTCAAATTGGGGCCCCAGGGAGTTAAGAACCCATGGAGCTCTGGACCTAAATGGCTCACAGATAAAATAATTAGCAAATAAGAACTGGTAAAGCTTCTACAGGGAAGATAGTGAGAGGCTCACCTGCCTTAGGGGTTCTGGATATTTGCAACAATATGAAGTAAACTAACCTTGACATCCTTGAAGAGCTCCACACAATGAATTGAAAGGCTATATAGATCAGCCTAGGACCTGCCAGAACTTTGTCCAAAAGAAATCAGCAGAAGAGAATACCAGAAACAGGTCCCAAAACAATACACTTAGGAGAACAACCCAAGGCCCACCATCCTATTAAAGTGTGAAAGAGCAATTAGACATCAATTAAATTTGGAAATATGAATAAATATAAGATGCTGATGTCAAAAGAAATTTTATGGATACAGATATAAGCTAAAAAGAAGTAAGCAGCCCTATAGTTACTATAGAAAGAAGTTCACATAAAGGTATGGGCTGTGAACAAGATCTACTGAAATACTCTGAAAAGATGAAACAAGAGCTAAAAGAATGAAATCAAAGTTATAGAGGAAAGCATTGGAAAGCAGATAGATAATGTCGTAAAGAAAGTCTAAAATATTATCTCTAAATTAGAAAGTACCGAGCAGAAACCAATGACTTAGTGAGACTAATGTGAAATAAGATTATACCAATATGAAGGAAGGGCTAGGGGAAGCAGATGTTACATGGGCCTTAATAAAATGGTTACGATTGATTAAAGTTGTAGCCATTGAACACAAAGACCTTATTTGAGACTTACAAAAATAAGAAAGTCAACAAGCTAACATCCATTTATTAAGTCTTTACCACGTGGCAGGCATTCTACTGAGCACTGGAGCTGTACAAAGGAAATCTTAGGTGATATGCTGTGCTAAGACAAAAGTGAATTATTTACGGTAGAGGAATGTTAAAGAAAGTTTCTTGAAGATACAGTCTGTTTTAAACGTTAGAGTTCTGGGTCTAGCTGTCAAGAAGATAAAAGTTAAATTTTTGTCTCTCACACTTACTAGTTTGTGACAACGGACAAATCACTGTCTAATATAACTTTGTAGGAATTCTCTATTAAAATTAGAATTGATTGCGATGAATGGTAGTGGAGGCCGATCCTTATTTTTTCTCTTTGGAACCTGGAAACTTTTTTTATTATGTTTTTTTTTCAATCCCAACGTTTACTTTTCATCACATTTAGATAATAGTGAATTGTTCTCATGTTCTATGCAAACATTGGTTTACTTGGGACTTTGTTTTAATACATGGTCAAGTTATAAACCAAACAGGAAAGAGTTGAAACTAATCTGGTACAATAAATATAAAAGGGATAGAGTGTGGACCTGTTATTTCACTAAAAATGGAATTCCTCAATGGGAAAATTTCCTTTATTCATTTAGGTAGGTAATTATCTAAAACTTGTACTCTTAGATAGTTGTATAAACCCCATAGCCATATAGTCAGGGTGGATGCCAGAAGCCTGGATTTCCTGGCTTTGAGGCCAGCTCTATATCTACCACAATCTATTAATAAACAAACAAAAAGACAAATAAATACATAAAATCTTCATGGATATCAGGATTATAAATTAAAAACAAAGTATAGCTACAAAACATTAAAAAAGTGATAAAGGGAATGATATAACACTATCCTGTGACGCGTTGTAATAATCTACTTATTCTCATTCAAAGTCAGAATGAAGACACATACTCTAATCCATGAAATATGCTGTCCCAAAAAAGAAGAAATTATAAAATAGACATGTCATTTTATTTCTTGAATGTATTCAGTAACTAATTTCAATGTAATTCCCTAAAGTCTCAGTTGTCTTTCCACTAGGAATCTTAATGAACTAAAGAAGATTGATTGACCTGAGGTAAAAATAGGAAGAACTGGGGGAAAATTGTCCCTTGGCGGTTCTTTTGCTTTTAATGTTCTATTTGCTGTCCATGCTATCTCCTCTGAACTGTCCGGACACACAACAAAGGAAAGTCTTTACCTAAAGGAAAATAGAACTAAGAGATGGGGGTAATTTATCCTCTAAAAGTGTGATAGGGAATGCACCACTTGGGCACATGTTTTCACCAGGAAGAACATGGATTCTGGAGGTGGAAACCCTGAGCCATCAGTAGCAGGGTGGAGAAGAAGGGAGCATGAGGAAACCTAAAAATTCAGAGGAGAAAGACAAGTTATTCAAGAAGCTATCTCTCTCCATGTCAATGTACTGAGGCAACACCCCCCCTTACTTTACATCCATGCTACTTATGCCAGCTTTTATGAGCATCTATGCCAAGGCATTTAATCTCCTTAAGTATATTACTCAGAGAAGTAAGACTGGGTAAAGGGAGACTGCTGGGATCCCAACTTCTCTGAGTCTATTTTCTCATCTATAAGATGAAGGTAATTATACTTGTATTACCTATTCTCAAAGGGTGGATGTGAGAAACATGTTCTGTAAACTTGATGTACATAGCTATAAAAGTGAGTTGTCTTTCTGAGTTATCACTCATGGCACCCAGTCTAATGTTGAGTAGACAGACACAATATAGCCACAGCTTGTTGATTGGTTGATTGAATTTGATTAACTGATGCTCTTCCCACCTCATTCTCCCATGGTACCTTAACCTTAAGTTCCCTCCCCATCTAGGGCCTCTAGTTAAATACATTTTTCTCTTTATCTATGTGTCAGTCATTTACCATCTTTTAGCTCCCTGAGGACATGAACTGTTCTATATTTCTTTACAGTGTTTGGCACATAGGTGCTTACTAAATGTTTATTATTTGATTGATTATGAGTTATAGAAAAATTAAGTTGGGTTTCAGTTAGCTATCACTTATCAAGTTTTAAGTAAATTATCCATTTTTTCAGTTATCAAATAAGAGGGTTGGCTAGGTCCCTCCTAGATCTAAATCCTATGATCCTATTATCCTAATTCAAAATTACCCATTCTGTAGGTATGACTGGTTTGAACTAAAATGAGATGATTAAAATAATTTTCTGTAGGCTACGATTGAAACCTAAACCTCTGAGAGAGAATTAAAGGATTTGCTGTTACCTTTTTCTAAATAATATTTTATTTGTTCCAATTATAAAAGAAAGTTTTCAATATTCATTTTTATAAGATTTTGAATTCCAAATTTTTTATCCCTCTCATCTTCCCTCCCCAAAAAAGCAAGCAATCTGATATGGGTTATAGATATGCAATCATATAAACATATTAAAGTATTTGCTTTTTTAATATTTTAATAGTTTTTATTTACCAGATATATGCTTGGGTAATTTTACAACATTGACAATTGCCAAACCTTTTGTTCTAATTTTTCCCTTCCTCCCCCTCCACAGATGGCAGGTTGACCAAGAGTATTTGCTTTTTTAAATAAAATCAATTGTAATTATTGGAACTGATGGGGAAATTTGGGGAATTGGGGTATAGGAGAAATTGGTAGTCTTCCTATCCTTCAACACCTTCTTATAGAACTGGGAAGTATATAGAGAGTTATCACTGATGATATACACTGTCTACCACCCACACTCCTCTACCACTTCCTTCCTTTACACAGGAAGGTTATAAAATACATTAATAATGATGTGATCTCAGGAAGAGTCTAGGTTGGCCCTGCAAAGCCTCAATGTCTTTCATCAATATCTGCCACAAGCTGATAAGGATTTTTCTACTTGAATAAAGAAAACGTGGACCTTTCCACCATGTCAGATATCAGGGAGTTTATTGTATTTGTCAAGCAAACACACTGCCAGCATATGGGGAGCAAGAACGGCTCAAATGAAAGTGAGCATTGCAACATTTTCTTATGATAACAGCTCTGTCTTAAAGCAGATGAGTTCTCTAAGCCCAAGAATATTATTAGAAGAAAAATGCACATACACTGATAAACTTTGCAATGGCTTTTGGGGTCAAGTCAGTGGATGAATGATTGGAAGGTGATCAGATTTCCTGAGAATGCTTAAAGAAATTCCAAACAAGAATTGCCCAATCCTCCTGTGGGTGGAAAGAGTAGTGTCCATGACATCCTAAGTACATGAGTTGGACATCTTTATAAGAAATGAATAAATACTTCTGGTAATAGGCAAAAGAAAGGAAAGGAAAACCCAGGTAGCTGATGAATATAAGAGCAATTTCCTTATAAAACCAGATTCAACAAATACTTATTGTTTTCTATGTTCATGAAGAAATCAATGGACATCAATAGTTATCAATATTCAATAGAATCAGGTCAACATTAAAGTGTTAATTCTCATAAAGATATTTTCATTTTAACAAAAATTAAAGCCTTATAGAGATAACACTATGCCAATTGGAGACTTTTAGGCAATCAATGAAATAAAGTCTTTTATTGAGGGAGGGGTAGAGTATAGAACTACTCCTGAAATAATATAACTAACCCCTCAATTTGGTATATCAATGAACAAGCAATGTTCTAGATATGAGGAAACAACAAAAAGAACCAGTTCCTGAAATATGGGACTTAATTCAAAGAAACTAGGGCACAGAAATATTCATGCAGAATAAATACGACATCATGACCTGGGAAGCCACTGGCACGTAGGGGGATCACTTCTACCTCTCACCTAGATAGACTGTGTGACTTTAGACACCTATCAGTATTCCTGACCCAATACTAGGATAGAATTGTAGAATACAATACAGTATAATAGTTGTGGAATAGAGATAGATCTGACTGGTAAAGGGAATTTGCTTACAGGGAGCTTCCTATACTGGTTATAATCACAAGTCCAGTCCAATAAATAAAATAAAATAAAAAATGCAGCACAAGCACTGTCTAAGCTAATGGGAATACATAAAGACAAACAAAAACTCAAGGAATTTAACTTCTATTGGTGGGGATAAAGGTCTTGCAAAGCAAATGCAAGGCAATTTGCTAGATCCTTAAGTTAGTTACTTGAGGAATGTTGAGCATGTGTTATATTAATTAGGTATTTCTAAATTTTCTTAGAAACTGCATAGTTAGTTAATTAGTCAACAAACATGTATTAAGCATTAACTGTGTGCCATGCAACCTTGCTATGTGCTGAAGATACAAAGAAAGATACAAATAAAAAAAGATAGACCTGTTCATAGACCTGTTCTCAAGGAACTCAGTCTAATGGGAGAAGAAACATGCATACAACTGTCTGAACAAGCTATATATACAGGATCTATTAGAAATAATCAAGAGAGGAAAGACACTAGAATTAAGAGGGGTTAGAAAAGGCTTCATGTAGAAAGTAGAATTTTATCTGAGACTTGAAGGGGGAGGAAAGCTGGGGGATAGAGATGAGGAAGGAGTTCATTTTAGGGGTGGGGGAGTGCTAGAGAAAATGTCCAATCTGGTGATGGAGTGTCTTCTTTGAGAAAGAGCAAGGAGACCAGTATCACTGGATTACAGTGTATGGAGGCAAGGGGTAGTAAATATAGGATTTAAGAAGATTGGGAGCAGTTTATGGGAGGGCTTTTCCACTTTATGATATATTAGTCTCTTCTCACTCAATAATCCAACCAAACTGATCTTTTTTGTTCTTACTTCATGCCCCTCTACCTTTGCAAAGGCTGTATTCCCTTTCTAGAATAGTCTTCCTTCCTCAGAATTCCTACTTTCTTTCAAAGTTCAGTTCAAATTTCACTTCTGACTAGAATGTTGCATCTACTTTTGTGCTCTGTATTCCCCTCCTGTACAGAATGTAACTTCCTCCACACAGGAATGCCTTCATTTTTTCGTCTCCACAGCTTTAGAACATTGATTATTCATTGATAAGGCTAAATTGGAAGGTTTAGTGATATGATTTCAGGAGCAGCTCTGTACTCTAACCCAAAGTTAAATTACTTTACTTTGGGGGTTGCCAGAAAGCCTCCATTTGGCATGGTGTCATCCCTTTAGTTTAAGATTGTGGTTGCTGCAAAAGTAAAAACGTTTCTAAGAACACCCACATTTTAAGCTATTAGTCACTTGCATATTAGTATAAATGATTATTTCATCAATTTTTTACTAGGGGCATCAAAGGCTCATAGAACTGAGACCTGGGGGGAAAAAACAACCTTAAAATGCTTCCAATTCCCTCACTTTACAATAAAGAAATTGAGGTCAAGAAAAGTTAAATGACTGAGCACCTGGAGGCAGAGGGATGCTCCTAAGTCCTAAAGATGATAGGAAATGAAAAGTTCTGAAAACAGTTTGTTTACTTCACAATTTTACCTAGGGTTAATCTTTCACAGAAAGTAGAATTGAGAACTATTTTGAAATAATAGGTTGTATTATTTTACATAAACTCTGTGCAGTGTTACCTCAGCTGAAAATGTCCTAGGGATGAGGAAATGTGGTATGGGAGATAAGAGTGCTAGAATTTGAATTGGGAAAATCTGAATTCAAATTCTACCTACCTTAAACCCTAACTGTATAACTAGAGGCAATTCACAGCCTCAGTTTACTTATCTACAAATTAGAAACAATAAACTCAGGCTGGTGATTGGCTTAAATGAGATGATATTGTGAAGTTGCAAAGTGTTATATAATTATCAGGATTTTTTCCCTTTTCTTAAGAAAAATGTCCTGAAATTAATCTATATCAAAAATATACTTTGGTAACATACAATTATTGAATCACAGGACTAGAAACAACCTGGATCAATCATTTAGTCTCTTTCCTTTGCCTTTAGGCAAGACCACACAATTACAACATTCCTTTGATTATTCATTTAGAAAACATTAATAAGTGGCTACTTTGCATATACCTAGATATTAGGAGAGACTGAGTATCCAAAATGAGGTAAATTCACCCTCCATCCTCAACCTTTGCTTTGCCCATGCTCTAGAAATTCATTTTCATTATAGGGATATCTTTATATCAAACCTATAACCTACAGGTCTTTTTATTCAGACCTTAGGGAGCATTAAAAAAGCTGAGCCACTGACATCTGTGGGAGCATACTTTTCAGATTACAAAATTTCTATTAAATTATTCTTTAGCTTTCTCTAAGTTGTAAAATCCAAATTCCTTTCATCTTTTCTTAGACATTCTATTTTCCCAAAAAATCTTTAATTATCTTTGGGAATTCTCCAAGTTTTCTTCTTCAGTCTGTCATTGTCTAATCCAGAATGGCCTGGGGAAAGGCCAAGAATAGGAAGAGCATATGTAGTGGTTGTCAGAAGGACCTACTCTGGTTAAAATGGAATGCTCAGAGACATAATTAAGGAAACACCCCTCTCCTAGCAGACTAGTCTCCTCACTTGCTGCTGTTACCATTTCCTGACATCCATCCCATCTTCTTCTCTTGGTACATTAGAATGTAAGCTCTTCAAAGCAGGGATCACATTCCTCCATTTCCTTGTTTCTCCAGCATTCTTTCTTTTTAAGTCTTTTATATCCACCCAACACTTGTGTAATCTGTCTGCGAACATAACAGCTTCACCATGTATGTATTTATATCCAGGTAATTATTCTCTAGGAGTTTCATGTCTACCTGTCTTACCTCCCTAATTAGGCTGTAAACTTCTTAAAGACAAGTGTTTCTGTGAAATCCGCTTGCATTTTTTGTATCCTCTTCTGTACCTGACATGGTGCTGGGTACACAGTGAGTGATGAATAAATAAAAAAATTGGCACTCTCTCAAGATCTTATACTTGTAGGGCTCATAGTAGATAAAATTTGGAATCAGGTGAAGTCTGTTATAATGAACTCAGCAATCCTGTACTCCCTGCACCCCCACACCATACACCTCTTTTACTGATTTTTTTCACAAACACTCCCAGGTTCTTCCAGGACTAAAGTTTGAAAGTGTTACTTTCAGATAAATCTTTTTTTGGTGTTCATGTGTTTCTCTCTGTGCTATACTTTCATTTCAACTAGGTAGGGGCTTTTATATATCTATATATCTATATATCTATATATCTATATCTATATCTATATCTATATCTATATCTATATCTATATCTATATCTATATCTATAGGTAACTAAGAGGCACAGTGGATAGAGTCCTGGGCCTGGAGTTAAGATCTGAGTTCAAATCAGATGTGTGACCTTGGGCATGCCACTTAATCCTTTTTGCCTTAGTTTCTTCATATGTAAAATGAGCATAGCAAACCTCTCCAGTATCTTTGCCAAGAAACCCCCCAAAAGGGGTTATGAAAAAGCAACATATAACTTAAAATTGACTAAATAAAACAAGTCTATAGTCTTAGATCAAAGGAATGAGAACAGTAGAACTTATGGAAGCCCAAGAAGAGAGAGATTTTCAGAATCTTTCAGGGCCCTTTACATTAAACCAGCCCAGTACATTCCTATTCATGCATCACATATCATTAATATGTTTGGGGGTTTTTTTTGGATTGTAATTGGCATAAACTCCTCAGTCTCATTCTTTTTGATAAATAATGGTAAACTTAGTTTTACTTTGTTTCCAGATTTATGAATATACAGGGGAAGCACTAATTCTGATTCTTTCATTGCTGGGGCAATAGTCAACAGTAGCCCTGGAAAGTAAGAAACAAGGAAATCCCCTGGATGCTGCTCCAGTCTCCTTTTTCTCTCCCATTGGACTCTTTAGCCCTTGTGGCTACTTGAAATCCTCTCTCTTCTGTACTACTTTATGTGTGACACCTCCCAGAAATCCTGCCCTTCTGCATGCCCTTGCTGGGGAGGGCCCCGTGGGTGGATGGAAGGAGCGTGGGGCAGGGCAGCTGGAATGGAGCAACAACTGGGAGCTGTGGTACAGACAGTTTCTGCTGCCAAGAAGGAAAACTGAGCCAGGCTGATTTCGAGAACTGATAAGGGGGAAGGAGAGGGAGAAGGATGGGACCGAGCAAAGGAATTTTCCTAAAGTTGCTTCCCCCCTCCCATCCTCAGCACCAATGACAGCTCCTATTCCTTCAGATACTGAGTCCCTGTAGATTTAAAGGAAAGAGAATGTATTCCTTGCAGTTAACCACTTCCTTCCAGGGCCCCATTACACGGTAATTTAAGAAGTTTATGCTAGTGGCCAACTATGACTAATTCTGAAAAAGTAAATGGTCTATAATTATGTGACAATATTATTGATTTATGGATGCAAGGCCACATTTTTGAAGAGGGGTGTGTTCTAATGTATGTACCCATTTTCTTTTTGAATGGAAACTATCATTTTATTTTATTGTCATTTTATTGATACTTATAAGAAAGTAATGAAAAAGTTCCTCACCAGTGTAGGTTGGCATCCTCTCTGCAATTTATAGGTTTAGAGAATTGCTTGAGGACATCCAGAGTATTAAGTGACTTGAGCAAGGTCAAACAACCTGGATCTATCCTAGGCCTTTTTGCCTCCAAGATAGCCCTTCATTCACAAGAGCTCTCTCTATGCCCTATCTTGGCATAATGTATTCTACACCATCATATTGTTATAATATAAAGTCTGTGTTTGAGATGTGTATAATGTCTACATTTTTATTCCATAAGGCTCTAAGAGTAAAAAGAACAGGATCACTATTCTGCAAATATTATTCAGCTCTTAACTATGTATAAGACATTATGCTAGATGCTGAGGGAGATACAAGAACAAATAAGATACCGCCTCTGTTTTCGAGAAGCTTGTTATCTAATGCAAAATATAATATGCACGAATAATGCACAGCATGATGAAAGTATTTAGCAGAAAAGGAGAGAAAAAGAAAAGAGAGAGAGAGAGAGAGAGAGAGAGAGAGAGAGAGAGAGAGAGAGAGAGAGAGAGAGAGAAGAGCATTTCGAGGAAAGGGTGAGGTGGCATTTGAGCTGACTCTTGAAAGATGGGTAACTGATAGGTAGGATTTCAACAGGTAGACTTGGGGGTGGGGCAAAAAAGATCATAGGATCATTGCTTTAGACCTGATAGGGCTATGGCAGATTGTCTAATCGAACACCCTCATTTTAGAAGAAGAGACTGAGGTATTAAAGAAGTGAAATGACTTCTCCAACATCATACAGGTAGCAAGTTACAGAATCTGGATCCAAACTCATCTTCTGTGTGATTCCATATCCAACAGCTGTCCTCATGCATTCCAGATACCGGGAGTGGTGTAAACAAAGGTAAGGAGGAAAGACTACATAGAATTATGAGGAAACTAAGCAGCACCTCAGTTTGATGATGATGTTCAATAGATGAGAGGGGATAGTACAAAGGAAGGCTATGAAGTTAGGTTGGGGCAAGATGGTGGACAGTTTTAAAATACCAGGTCAAGGAATTTATATTTTATTTGGTAGGCAAAATTAAGTTAACAGAAATTTCTGAGCTGGGGAGTGGCAGAAAAAATACATGAATTAAGAAGACCAGTCTAGCAATAGGGGATGATGAATTCAATAAGGACCAGAAAGATTTAAGGATTTTTAAAATTAGGAGACTGTGGCAATAGAGAATGGGTAAGTATCGGTCTGGCATGGTGCAGGAAAGGAACTTTGGAAAGTAAGACTCTGCAGGACTTGATAAAAGAAAACAAGGAGTAGAAGAAGTAAAAGAGGCAAAGATGACTTTTTCCAGCTACCAGAATGATGGTGTTATGAACAGAAAGTCAGAAGGGGAAATAGATTTTTAAGGGGAAGATGATTTTTCTCTGGATTTCTTCTTTACTTCAAATATTGAGTATGAGTTGCCAATAGGACAAATGGAAATGTCCAGCAGATAGTTGGAAATAAGTCTGGAGTTCAGGAAGAATAGTATGGTTAAAGATATAGATTTTTGTGTCCTCTGAATAAATATATCTACTTACCATGGAAATAAAGGAGTCTTTCTGAGGAAGAAAGAGAAGCAGGCTTATATATTTTTTGGCAATCAGGAGCACATTCTCCCTTCTTCTCTGCCACCCCCAACTTCCACAAAAAGAGGGTGAACTGAGTTTTCAACCATTTTAATGATAAACATGTGTATTAAACTTGTTCTATCTACTTACTATGTCAAATTTTACTAGGGTCACCAAGAAGTTAATTTGCTATTTCTCCAAGTCTAATTTTCAAAGTGGGAGAAGGGAGAAGATAGAATAGAATTCTGTATCTGAAAAGCACATATTTTGTCATGGTGTAATGGAAAGATCTCTGACCTCAGAGTAAAATCTGGAATGAATCCTGCTTCAGACACTTTATAGTTATATGAATATAGTTGTCACTTATTTTTCTGATGCCTCAGTTTCTTCAGTTATAAGATGGGGATAAGAACATATATTTCTATTGCTGTTGTAAATATCACACGAGATAAGCACTTTACTTTACTTAGGTAAGTGTCAACTATCATTGTATCTAAAAGCTTTTCTGAGCTTTCAAGACAGGCACGTTTGAATTGTGGAATGACCAATAAAAAAAATAGATGGGAAACGGTAACTTTCAAATCAGGAATTTTAAACTTTTTTCATACCTTGGAAAGTTTAGTGAAACTGATGGATTCCTTATCAGAATAATACTTTTAAATGAATAAAAAGTACATGGGAGTACAAAGGAAAGCAATTATATTTAGAGTTATCTATATCTATATATAAAAGTTCATAGACCTCAGAATAAAAAAAAAATCCTTTACATTTTGTTTTATTTGCTCTGATGTGTGCTTGAAGAAATTTCAATAACCCCACTAATGAATTATTTTTATCCATTAATTTGAGTAAGATCTGAATAATCTGAATAATAATTTTTCTTATCGCCATTTCCCTTTTTGTCTTCTGACTGCGTCCCTGTGGTTGAGTTCCGGGCCATTGTGTACTAAAGCCAGCTCATTGTTTGTGTAGGCAGATTGTTAGACTTTCATGTTGACAAAGGCTACAACTCAGGGTTTGATCCCTTGATTGCCTAAACTTAATAAGGTGATAGAGAAAATATTAATAATGTGGATTAGACTTAAGAGTGTGTTATGGATCCATTTTTTTTCTCTTGTTAAACATTTCCCAACGTGTTCTTGGTTCCACCTGTCCATACCATTCTTTCCTCTCTTTCGGAAAATTCCTCTACGGGAGGGTCTGCATATTGGAGATGCAGGGAGGTAGAAAGTATTATTTGGGTTGCAAAAACTAAAAAAAAACACAAAAAACTTTCTGGAAAACTCCCTTGGCTAGGGGCCAGGCAGGGGAAAAGGGAATTTTGTGAGCTTGGAATGTTGAAACATGTCAGTTTCCCAACCTGACTACTTCTTACACATGAATACCCCACGCGCTGCCTAAGTTTGCATGTTGTACTAAGCATTTGTTTGCTGGGGTTGCCCTTTATTCCACAGTCTCCTCCCTTAGTGCGGTCTTGATAGTTATTGGATGGTAAGATCCGATGTGTCAGGTGCTGAGGCTGCTCTGAATAAAGTATATTTCGTCTGAGGCTCACGTAGGTGCAGAAATAGAGGTCAGCAGCAGAATTTTCCAGTGGGTCTCCACTAAAAACTCTTCCTATTCCCATCCCCCAAGGATCTTCTCCAGGCTGGGAGATGCAAAGTCTTAGGAATGGGACAGATGCAAAGACCTGATAAGTCCATCCCCTGCCGAGGAACCGAGTTTAAGCAGTCCCTCACAGTCCCACCGATCTTATCTTCAGGTTTTGTCTCCCCTGGATTCTAGCTCTGGGGGAGTATTTGCTCTTTCCGGAATCTGGAACTCCGAAGTTCCCGGCTGCAGCCTCCCGCACCTGGGCTGCCAAACACCTCGCATCCGAAGCCTGCTTTTCTTTCTTCCCTCCCACGCACGTGAGAGTCGCCTACGGGTTAATGATTTAAAGGTGCCACGCAGGTTATTCTCCCCGTCACCAGGAGAGTTAGAGCGGCTCTGTTTATGTAGATCTGCTTAGGGGCAGTCGCGCGGATCAAATGGCCGAAGTGCTTTACTACGGCCTCCTAGATTTCCCGGCCCCACTCGCCGCCGCCTAAGTTTTGCGCGAGAAGGGACGAAAGGGGATTGAAGGGAGAGAGAAAGAAGAGCAGGAAAGGAACAGGTGGACCATCTCCCGGAGAGGAGATCCGGGAAAGCTCAGGTGTCTATTGCATGGGAGCGGGGGTGGAGTGGGTGGGCTCCCGGGACTGAGTAGGGGAGGAGCGGAGCTAAAACTGTTCAAATTGGTGGTGAAGGAATGTGTGTGGGGGGCAGTTTTGGGACCTCAGCCCTTACCCTCTGGGGCTATCTCTGAATAGGAGGGGGAGGGGAGGGGAGAAAGAACGGAAAGCAGTAAATGGTAAGGTGGAGGGTGGGGGGATGGGCAAAGCAATAATTGGAGAGGGGGATGCAGTAATTGTCAAAGCGGGAACGCTAAAGCAGTAATTGTCGTGGGCGGGGGGAGCAGTAATTACCGTGGGAGCGCTCCAAGCAATAACTGTCTTTAGGGGGAAAGCAAGAATTGTCATAAAGGTGGGTTACCGGTAATTGCCTTGGGAGGAGAGCAGTAATTTTCGGGGGGGAGGTTTGTGGGATGCGGTGTAGCAAGTAATAGTCGCGGGGGCAGAGGGAAGCGCTGTGGCGGGAGGAGTCTAGGACCTCCCTCCCAAAGCACCTTGCACCCCCTCCCCCCAGCCTGTACCGCTTTAGGGGCGCGACCCCTCCCTGGTAGGGAGCACTGGAGCTGCGTCTCTCTCTCTCTCTCTCCCGGGAGGGGGCCTTTGCCCACCTTCTTTTCTAGCCCCCGAATAGCAGGACGATGGGGAAGCTAGGAAAAAGTGAATGAAGCCGGAGGAGGAGGAGGAAGAGGAGGCGGAGGGAGGCGGCGGCGGCGTTGGCGTTGACTTTGGCGTTGGCGTTGGCTCCGGCGGCGGCTGTAGCCCAGAGAGGAGGAGAAGGAGGAGGGAGCGCGCCTGACTGCCGGGGCCGCAGCGGGCGGGCTGCAAGTCGGGGTCTGGGCGCTCGGCGGCCGCGGCGGCAGCAAGCGGAGCAGCGCCTCCCCCTCCCAGCGGACCCATGGACAGCCTGCCGGCCTCCGGGGCCAAGCCCCCGAGCGGGTAAGCCCAGGCAGCTGGGAGAGCCAGCTCGCAGCGCGATTTCTTCTTAAATCGCTTTCTTTGAGTTTTGGTTGCCCCCCACCCACCCGCAGCGCGCGAATACACACACTCGGGAGGGTGCCCTCCTCGCCCTAACTGGGGCTTGGCCGCGGCGTTTGTGTTGGGGTGTGTGTGTGGGGGGGGTGATTCACTTGTCCCTCCCCCTCTAACAGCCCCAAGCTGAGTCTGAGGGGCGACCGGGGAGGGGGCGAATTTGTGTACTTTGTGTGCTGGGGTCGTTTCCCAGGTAACAGTGTCAGGCCTGAGTCTAAGTGCAGTTTGTTGGGCTGCTTTCTTTTTTAAATGAGATTTAGACAGCCCAGCCCCAACCTAATTATCATCGTTATAGTCAATAGCAAACATTTACTAATTGCACTCTACTCATAGCTTGTTCTGGGAGCTTTTATTCTCCTAACCACCCTCCCTGCATTCCCTCCCCTCCTTTCCCCTCCCCCTATTCCTGGCTGTGGAAAGAAGCTTTGGGCATTTGAGGTGAAATCGACAATCAGAGGTACCAAGATTTGTGGATGTCAGGGAAGTAATATCCTCTCCTCTGCCTGCAAAACTCCCAGCTCGCTTCTGTGGCTTGCTAGCTCTGGTTAGCAACTTGCATCCTTGACTCCTGTGTGGTTTAGTTTTGTAATTTCACCTGTCAGATACCTGCACAAATCTAATTAATAACGCTTATGGTTACTAGTAATAACATTTCCATTCACTGTTCCTCCTAAGTCTTATTGGACCCTATCCTCACCACAGTGCTCTAGGACTTCTGAAATCCCCTGGATGGGGGCAAATGTGCTATGAGTATTGGAAATGGAATGAGTGGGTGGGGATTGGGAGTGCACCTGCTTATGGAATGGGCCCATGCTTTCAGCCTATTTTGCACACTAGCAACTGGACTTGAACGTGGAAGAATGGGGGGACGGCAGATCTCTTTCTCCCTGCAACTGCCCCCACTGACTCATCCAGGGTCCATATGCTGCTGCCGTTGTCCCAGTCTTTCAAAAGGGTTTTCAGAGACAGAAGTTTTCCTTTTCCTTTTTGCCAGGAAAAAGTGAAACAGTGAAGCAAATCAAATAATTTTGGAGCTCAGGAATGTTAAGCAGAATTTTTTTTTTCAGTGCTCTTATGTGGTGTTTACATAATTCCTTTGATTGGACAAATCCAAATAAAGAAAAAAATGTAGGAAATCCTTTTTAATAAGTACACTAAAAGAAAATAGACAAACACAAAACAGAATTACATTAAAAAGGTATATTTTAAAATATTGACATAAAATTGGCAGCAATTTGGAAATTGACAACGCCTTGGCTAAATAGTGAGTTGAAAGAATATTTTTTACCTTTTGATAAGTGAGAAGAAAGGTGAGGAAGAAACAAGGAAGAAAAAGGTATATATTTTGTAGACTTTTAAAAAGTTCCAGGAAGAACTAGATGCAATAGGTTTTTGGTATAGATTCATACACATAAAAGTTGTTTAAAGAAATAACTAACTGTTCTAAAGAGTGATCTATGAGCAGGAGGGGCCCTATTAGTCAAACAAAAATATAATGTTTTTAATATTTAAATGGCAACAAATACAATATGTACTATGACAGCAATTTGGAAATTGTTTTAGAGTAGTATTAATTTTTAGTGTTGATAATGACCTGCCCACTCCCATCAGATCCTTAACTGAAATTATCTGATTTATATGTTGGTTTTATAAAAAAGGAGTTGTTTCCTCTTTTCTCCCTTCTTTTTAGGGTGTGAATTTACTTGTTTTAAAACATTCAATATGTAGAGGTCAAGAAAACATGGCATTGTTTGTGTTTTAAACCAGGGGCTAACTTTTTGGCTAGTGGTTTTGTTGAGATGACCTCAATCCTTCGGTATTAAAGGTCAGTTTAAACAAATAAAATTGCTTAAAGGAATCCTTTAATATAGGTAAAGAGAACTCATTACTTGTAACAGTGATTTGTAAAGATAAGATACTGAATTATGACTAATAGTAGGAATGCAGTTCTTTTATTGATTACTTTTTAAAAAATTCTTCACTAGTTGCTTTGCTGATTAAGAAGAAGAGATAGCAACTGCAATAGGTTTGGGCAGAATTCTTTCTACTTGAAATTTTAACTGGAATAGAAAGTTTAAAAATGAAAATCAGTTAACTCTTGTTTTTCTACACAATAGGGAAAAGTAATTGTTTGATTTTTCCCAATCTTTCCAAATCTGTATGAGTGGAGAGTGACTATTTGTGTTGCTTCGAATAGAGACACTATAAATCAAGCAAAAAAATATATTCAATTTAGACAATTTATAACTAGATTGCAAAAAAGAAACCTAGGTCTACATGATGATTAATGAATGGAATGGGATATGAAGTTAATTATTTTATTGCTATGTAAACATTAAGAAAATTTTTACTACTCTTTTTTATTTAAAATCTGTTTTTCAATTATTTTGAAATTGGACAACATAGAAAACATTTAATTAAGATGAATGACATTACTTTTTAAAGGAAAATTCCTAGAAAAATTCTTGTTTAAGAACAAGACAAGACTACTTTTAAAAGGTGGGGGGGGAGCGTAAAAAAACAACAACAACAACAAAAAACAGCCTACCAACATTCAAGGTCATCTTTTTGGAGTTTTACAGTTTAATTTTTTGCTCTGTTTTTGCACAACTTTGTTGAATTAACAGCAAAGAAAACTAATGTTTTGTGAGCTCTTCAGAAACATTTAGATCATAGGAACTATTACTTTTAGATTACCTGTGGTAATAGTCGGGGGAATCAAAACTATTTTCTGGATACCCAAGATCTCCTCTTGTTGGATCATGAAATCAAACATTTTCATTATAGCACTAAGACATTTTAATTTGCAATACAGTATTAGTAGATGCAAAGCTCTTGAAGGAGAATCCTCAATATATATATTTTTAAGATAAAGATATCCTGACTGCAAAAGATTTGAGAATTGCTGTTCTACGATATCTGTCTCATGTGTGAGTTGCTCCTGGAGACTTGTTTGCCAGAATAGTTATTTGATTTTTTTTCTATATCATGAAAGTATGTTTCTGTGCAGTACAGCAGTTTGTGATTATGTAAATGCTAAAACAGCTGGTGAGTTTGGTGAAATAAAACAACGGGTCAGTTTAATGAAATAGTAAGCAAGAGAGAAACATGTGATGTCAGCCAGATGGGACCTGGGAGATCATCCTGTGTAAACTGATTTTTCAAGTGAGTAAACAGGTCGGGAGAGGTGAGGTCAGACTGCATGTTTGAAAGGGATTCACTAGTTTAATCTACACTGTTGAAGGATTGTAAAAGAATCTTACTATGAGTTTAATTATTCTCAAGTGTGATATTTTGGAACTCAAATTATGGTATTTTTGGATTGATAAAAGTGGAAAACATGTTTTTAAAATTAAGATATTGGTAAAAAGCCTATGATTATTTATAGTGGGAAAAAAAGAGGCCTACAAAAATTTAGCTTTTTCTTTAAAAAGAGCTGTGTGAATGCCATAATAACGTGAATGATTCTAGTAATAATCCTAGTTATGTGTAACAACAACAATAATGATAACAACTAATTGAGTGTTTCAAAGCCATACTTATTTGCTTTAGGGTTACAGCGTCAACATATTGGATAATATGCTTCCATTCATTCAAGAGATCCAATGTTTATTGACTGAATTAGCTGTGCTGTTTTTGTGCTGTTTTTCCCCCTTTCCTTCCTGATATTTAATTACATAAGTGTTATTATTTAAAGGAAGATGCTATTTTGAATACATTTTCTAAATTTACTTCAGTAAGTTTGTGAATACTAAATTCAGGTGTTGGTAGGTGTGAAGAATATAAGAGGCCCATGGATTTTATCCCCGAATTTAAAAATGTGACTTGAGAAGTCGGGCCCTTTGCTACCTGCAGTATTTGAATACTTCACTGATATTACATAAGCTTCTCGTTGAGAACATTCTGGGTTTTCCAATAACCTTGTAATGGAAACAGAATTAAACGAGAAATGTATAGATTTGGAGAAAATTTGGACCATCCCCTGCCCCTGTCAGTTCTGGCATTCAGAAGTTTCCTGGGAGTCTTTGTTCATATTTAGAGGAGATTTATTCTTCATAGTCAGTTCCAAATATGATCACAGACGCAGAGCTGACAGAGACCGCCGAAGTCAGCTAATTTACTAATGAGGAAATTGAGGGTCAGAGAAGAAAAATTATTTGATCAAGGCCATACAGAGCAGGTCTCCTAGGATAATCAACCATTCATTAAGTATTTATTAATGTGCTTTAGGATCCTTAGAATCTCATGCTTTGCTGAAGCCTGAACTTCTACAAGAAACTTTTTCTGATACTCTCAGCTCTGACTACCCTCCCCTCAATACTTTGGATGTATCTTGCATATGTTTAATATACATTTTTAATGTGGGTGTTAGCTCCCTATAAACTTCCTGAGGGCAGGAACTGTTTCAAGTCAACATGATTTTTTTTTTATTTCTTTTTATTCTATAATACCAAGAACAATGCTTAGAACATAGTAGGTGTTTAATAAAGGCTCATTGATTGATTCTTCAGCTTGGAAAAAAGTAAATGAATAGTAAAAAGAAAATTAAAATTTGTCATATATTTTAAATAAAAGAATCATTATAATTAGTAAATTTGATAATTACTTCTTTTATGAACAGTGAAATATTAGTTCCACAATGAAATAAGGATTTCTTTCTTTTTATCCTCAGAAACTGACTGACCTTTGTATTCAGTCAGTGCTTAATAACAATTTGTTACTTAGAACAGTTCTAAAGAAGATAAAATACATCATAAGCTACTTCTGTCTGGCACCTAGCACAATGTCTGTCATCTAGTAAGTGTTTAATAAATGTTTATTAATTGATATAAAGTAACGGTATTCTTGTTCCAGAGTTGATTAGAAATCTCTGGTATTGGTATTGTGACTCTCCACAGTCTGCCCCTGATCTTCCTATCTAGTTTTATGTCGTTATTGTTTTCCTTTACAAATACTCTGGTGAAATTGGCCTTTTGCCTGTTGCTTGGTATTTCATCTCCTGTCTCTGGTTTAAGGCAGGGTTACTTCTCCATAAATGGATTATACTCCTTCCTCCTCATTTTTGCCTAAAAAATCCAAAAATTCCAACCCTAACTTCCTTCAGAGCAAACCTCAGCCATCATGTTCCATATAAGGTCTTTCCTGATCTGTCCTCCAAAAGTTCTGTTCCTCCCTTTTTGAAATTATTACATTATTTGATATTTATTTATCACTAGGTACATATCCATTCCCTCTCACTATTCCATACCTCTCAATCCCTCCAGATTTTAAGCCTTTTGAGGGCAGGGGTTTTTTCATTTAAATCTTTTCATCCCCTGCCTCTGCCAGTTCCGGCATTCAGAAGTTTCCTGGGAGTCTTTCTTCATATTTAGAGCAGATTTATTCCTGCTCCTATCAAGGACTATATTGCTTTGGTCATAAGTACTTAATATCTTAATAGAATTGTATGTGATGTATTCTATTTAGTTTTTATATTTTACTCTTAGGGTGATAAACTTATTCTCATTCATTTTTAAAAGTATCTTTTTTTTTTTTTTTTTTTTTTTGCATGGTTACTTCCTGACCCGTTCATTTTCTTTTATTTTGGTCAATTTCAATTGTTCACTCTCCTGTACTCTTCCTTTCTGTATCTTTTAAAAATAATTTTTACAATATTTCATACAGGTAATGTTCTAATTTTTTTTTTTTTTTTGGCTTTCAGCACTTTAAATAATGTACACTATTCTCTTCAGTTTTACTTTTCCTTAGTCTTCCCAGTATTCCATTTTTAATGATTTTTTCCATCATGATCTAAAACTTCCTCACATGTAGTTTGCCATTTTAGGGAGATAATGTTTCAGATTGTCCATTTTAGAAATCATTGCTTTCATGATCATTCCATAAGTTTTAGTGAAGGCCTTAAAGTTACTAGATCCTATAAAATGGTGCATCAAAGGACCATTCCTTTGGTATATCAAAGGCAAATTTTTGGTGTTCCATAAGCCCCCAGCCTTTAAGGAGAATAGGTGTCTCTTTTTGCAAGAAAATAATGTTTTTTAATTGCTATTAATCCTACCTAGCTTCCTCTATTCTGTTAGTCTCCAACTCATCAGCACCCAAATACTTTGTTGGTATTACAATGGTTTGTTTTTCCTGGGTTGCTTTGAATCATCTTAGGTTGCCTGACCAATTAAATGGTAAGTTGAAATATGGGCTGTTTTGAAATGTAAAATAGAAAAGATGATAATGGATTATTTCTAAACCGTGCCACTAGAACTCTTGCCATTCTGCTTATCCCATGCTACCCAGAGTTTGGACTCTTTTTTGGGGCTCTGCTAAGGGAACTTCTTACTTATTTTGCTCAGAACTAGGCTTTCATGTCATTTCCCAGCCATTTTCAAACCATGATGGCACATGAATTCTTCTCTCCCCCCACTTTCCCTTTATGTGTTATCTTTCCTCACTAGATTGTAATGCCCTTGAAGGCATGGATTTATGCTTGCTTGTAGTTATATCTTGAGTGGGAAACATTGTTCCTGGCACATAGTAAATAATTAGTATTTTTCCTTCCTTCAATTAATAAACACTTAAGTTCTTTCTTCTTGCCTGCCTCTCTGCTTCTTTCCTTTTCTTCCCTTCTCCCCCCCTCTTCCTTACCCCTTTCTTTTCTTTCTCCCCTTTCCTTTCTTTCTCCCCTTTCTTTCTCCCCTTTCTTTTCTTTCTCCCCTTTCCTTTCTTTCTCCCCTTTCCTTTCTTTCTCCCCTTTCCTTTCTTTCTCCCCTTTCCTTTCTTTCTCCCCTTTCCTTTCTTTCTCCCCTTTCCTTTCTTTCTCCCCTTTCCTTTCTTTCCCCCCTTTCCTTTCTTTCCCCCCTTTCCTTTCTTTCCCCCCTTTCCTTTCTTTCCCCCCTTTCCTTTCTTTCCCCCCTTTCCTTTCTTTCCCTCCTTTCCTTTCTTTCCCTCCTTTCCTTTCTTTCCCTCCTTTCCTTTCTTTCCCTCCTTTGCTTTCTTTCCCTCCTTTCCTTTCTTTCCCTCCTTTCCTTTCTTTCCCTCCTTTCCTTTCTTTCCCTCCTTTCCTTTCTTTCCCTCCTTTCCTTTCTTTCCCCCTTTCCTTCCCTTCCCCCTTTCCTTTCCTCCCCTTCTTTCCTTTTCTTTTCTTTTTTTCTCTCCCTTCTTCACTCTTTTCCTTCCATTCCCTTCCAATCTTTTCCTTCCCTCCCTTCTCTCTCTTCTTTCCTTCCTGCCCTCCTTCTTTCCATAATTTATTGTCTTTTAATATGTGAAATGACCTTAGGAAAAAAAGGATATGCTTGTTCTCTGTTGCTTTAGAAGGTGAAACAAGGAGCAATAGGTTGGTCCTATTGGGAAGACAATTTTGTTTTAATATAATTACACTAAAGTAACATTCAGAAATGCATGAAGTTTCCTAGTTGTAGGAATTAATTCCTCATCAATAAAAGTATTGAAACAGAAGCTGAGTAAAAATCTGTCATATAAAGGAGGATTTGAATGCTATCTTGGAGAATAGGTAAAATCCAGTTATTATAAATACCAGTACCAGGAAAGTTTTAGGAAAAAAAAAATTCTCCCTGCCAAGAGCCCATGTATTTTAAGTAGTATCCAATACAAATTCCGGGACAGCGAAATGGTTTGGACAAATCCTCAAAAGTTGATGAGATTTCATCCATATTTATTAATTAGCTCTCTGTGCCACAAAACCTTGTAGTTCTTTTTTTTTTTTTCATATATCACAGTTATTTCCCAATTTTTTTTTACCACCCACCCTCACCCCAACCTCCACTAATTCTATTTTTATAATATATCTAACTTAATTTCCTCAATCCCCCTCCACTTGAGAGTATCACTCTTTAAAAAAACTTTAGTAGAATACAAGGTCCTTGAAGACAGGAACTATTTCATTTTTGTCATTATACATTTAGCATCGTGTCTTATCTCCTAGCTGGGATTGAATAAATAGTAATATTCACTTATTCAGTGAAGAAAAAGAACTCAAGTGGGTATTTGAGTTAGTCTATATTTAATGAGTCTAGAAAAGTCTGTTTCTCTATATGTTTCCTCAATGTAATCCAATGGGAGGATGTTATATTTTAGTAGTTACTGAAATTTAAAGACAAAGTTTTGCAGGGGGTTGGACAAGACTGCCTCTAAGGCTTCTTCTAGAATCTATGGGACTTTGGGCTCTATATTTTGGGCCTATGATCCAAGTGACTTTTCAAGTGGAAAAATCTTATGGCAAAAATTCTGTATTTTCCAGTTAGTATGTCTTGTGCACGTGCGCGCGTGTGTGCACATGCATCTTATAAAATTGAAAACCCCTACCTCAGATCAAGATTTTTTTTTTTATTCTTTACATTATTAAAAACACACTATTATTAAAGAGGCAGAAGAACTTTGTCTAGTGGAATGAGCTGCGGCATTTTGGGGAAAGGGACTTTAAGAATAACTCTCTGAACTTCAGTTTCCCTGTAAGTAAATTGAGATCATTAGAATAAATCACATCTAAAGCCCTTCCACATATAAAATGTGAGCATTTTTTTTCCAGAACAACTTTATTAACTAATAATAAAATTATTGGTTAAAGTAATAAACATGGTTATTTCCCTTTACATGATTCATCTTAAAGTTATCCTTCTTGTCTGTGGACTTGATTGTATAAAAAGAATCAAATCCTATGGGTCTAAGATATTTAGTTTTCCTAATATCTCATGGCCAATGATGCTAGCTAGGTAGAGACTAATTACTGGACACTTTCAAATTAATGGTTATATTATTTATAATGAAGTAATATTTTATTTAAAGTGGCTGTATTTCTGATATTGTGGTGAGACCAAAGCAGATTGGTGAGCTGTTTGTATTTTGGAGGAAGGGAGAGATACATTATTTTAATTGACTTTTCCATAGTTTCTATATTTATTTCCTAGTGTCTCAGAGACAGAATCACTAGAAAATACTAGTCTTTGAGGGTTTCCCAAAATATTAGTTCACCAGGTGTCGAGTGACTTAGAACTACTTTGGCTAATGAATGCTTCTGTTATGGTCAGTTCTGGTATAAGAAAAGGAAACTGAGCTCAAAACTTGTGGCCCACTCCCAAGCAGTATAAAAATCTTTGTGATTCATCACATTAGCAGTTTATCTCATATATGGTAATTCACAGAGCACCTCTAGTAACTTAATGTTCCTCAGAATAAGATACATCATTTCATTTAGTCTGCAAGTGAAATCTGAGAGTCTTCCTTAGCTGAATGCAGAATGCTTAGCAATTGTCAGTATAGGAAAAAAATATATAATTGCTGTGTATAATCAAATACCTTCTTTGTGTAAGCATTGAAGGATGTAAAGACAAACTGAAATGGACTTTACTCCCAAATGGAAGTAACATGTATGTATTTAAGTAAAAACAAATACACACACACACAAACACACACACACACACACACACTAAATATGACTTCCAGGGTGGGTTAATTCCAGATTCAAATGGAGCTCTGAGATCTCTGAGATTCAGGACAATTGTAACTTTAGATGTTGTAACCCGTATTTCAGGCACTTCACAAGTTCAGAGTCATGAACTCAACAGATATTTATTAAGTGTCTATTATATCCCTATGTTCATATGGACTATTTGTGCCCGACCTATGGTAGAGCCTTTCAGACTCGTATTGGTCTGATCAGCTGCAGTCGGACACACTGTACTTGACTCCAACATGATGATGTTATTTTGGTCCTCTTGGACAACCATGTGGCAGGGACTGTGCTAAGTACTAGGGATACATATAAGAAAGGAAAAGGATGGACCCTACTTCCAAGGAACTCACTGCCTAATGGGGGACAAAACAACTGCCTACAAACAAGATATGTACTGTACTTGGAGGTAATCTCACTAGAATAAGGCACTAAGAATAAGGAGTTCTAGGAAATGCTTCTTCCAGAAGGAAGGACTTTAGCTGAGGCTTGAAAGAAGCCAGGGAAAGCAGAAAGTGGAGTTGATGGAGAGTATTCAGCCCCGAGTCTGGAGATCTGAGTGTCTTGTGAAAGGAACCAAAAGGCAGCCAGTGTGGCTGGATTGTAGAGTGCTTTGGGAGGTAGGAAGGAGGGAAGGAAGGAGAGTAGTAAGATGTAAGACTGCAAGAGAGGTAGAAAGGACTCTGAATATTAAATAAATGCTGATATGTCTGATCCTGGTGGTAATGGGAAGCCATTGGAGTTTAATGGAGTGGGTAGGAGTGAGGTGAAGAGTGATGTGGTGCAATCTGCATTTTAGAAAGATGCTTTGTGATAAGAGTGGCCATCCAAACTAGAAGTGTAATTTAAGGGTGAATATTTTTGCCTGATTAATAATATGGAATTTGAAAGAGAAGACTATCGTATTTCCCCTTAATTTAATATTGTTGAAGTAGTTTGTAAAAATCAGTTCAAGTTTGGGCCTGAGAGTGGGAATGAGAAGGATATCCACCTTCAAACTCCGAAGAATTTCTATAGAATATATATATATGTGTGTGTGTGTGTGTGTATGTATATATATATATGTATATATATGTGTGTGTGTGTGTGTATGTATATACATATATGTATATATATATGTGTGTGTGTGTGATAATAGCTGCTAATGCATATATAGCATATATATGCAAACCAAAAGGAAAACCCAGGTCTTAGAAATTGATCATTTAGCCCACAAAAGTCTTACTCTGATGCTGCCATATGACACAAAGATAAAACTAAGTTTTCAACTTTTGGACAGGACTTTACTGAGCAGAAAAAGCTTTGGAATTTTGCTCTATCTCCTCAAGAGGAGAGGGTCTGTACTATAAGCTTTGCCACCACTGACCTTTTTTTGGCTTGCTAACTCATAATTTAGATAGAATAACCAGGAAAAGCATACAGGAAATTCAATAAAGCCTCTAAAATAAAAACTATGCAGAGGAGGAAAACCTCTAATCTATGTGTGTAGAAGCTAAAATGACAATGTACATTCACAAACGAGATTTGGCAATCTTGACTTCTTTCCTCATTATCTAATAATTTACTTATTGAATAAGTATTAGGAACCATTAGTGTTCACTAAGAGGTGTTAGAATATCAAAAGAGTTAACAATTTATGTTTGTATTTACTCTTCTGTTCTATGGTTAATTGATGGGTTTAAAAACACTGTTGAAGAGCTAATACCCTGATAATTAAGACTATTCAGTAAACAAACTGGTAGGTTTAGAAATTCATTGTCTCACAAGAGCAAAATATACTGATTTACTTAGCTTTGGGGCTTAGTTCAGTTTAAAATGGTCCTCTTTGGGTTATGTTTACATGATGCCATCTTTTTATTATTCTAGTAAAAATGGCCTAGTTAGTTCAAAATAATTTTTTCATCATTTAGGTTTTTTTTGATTTATGGAATAAAACAAGCATTTCCATAATAATACAGTAGTATAATACTAAAACAATAAAAGCAGATTATTGCACATGAAGCTATGCAGTTCAATTCCATTTTTTCTTCATTAAATTTTAATTTATGAAATAAAACAAAACATTTCTGTAATATAGTACAATAAAAATGATTGCACATGAAGCTGCAAATCTATTATGCACAACTTGCTATTCATTTTAAATAGACAACAAAATTAAATGTAAATTACTTATTTTTCTCTTTCTCCTCCTACCTCCAGAGATAAATACCATTAGACACAAATAGGTGTGTGTGTGTGTGTGTGTGTGTGTGTAATAAGATTATTCTGTACATACTTCTATTTATCTTGTTCTTTCTCTGGATACAGATAAAGGACAAACATCCATTTTAGTGAAAAAACAAAACAAAATAAAAATAAAAACATGGTAAAATTCTGAGTGGTTCAGATGTCTTAACTCTTCCATCCAAACTTCTTCTGGTGTATAGTACTTTGTGACTATTTATATGGAGTGGAAGAACAATGTGGGTTTGCTCCTATGCCTTTAAGCATGATGTTTTCAGCCAACTTGTCAAATACTTTAAGAGAGGACAAACATAATGTCAAGGTCAGCTATTCCTCTGATGGTAAATTCTTTAACTTGAAAAAGCTACAAGCTGAAACTAAAGTGGAGGGAGTGCTGGTACATGGTTTTTTGTTTGCAGACATGCAACCTCCTCCAAAATTGAGATCTAGAAGTATTTCTTAGAGGAGGAAGCCTCTGAGTTAAGTTTTATTCACTTCAAACATCTGAAGTATCTACTGTGTGCTCCCTTTGTAAAGGGAGAGAGAAGTCCTTTAGATAAAATAATCACATGAAATCTGATGAAAAAAAACATGCACAAAGTATTTATGTGTGCAGCAAGAGGGATTCAAAACAATTTTGTATGAAATAAGGGAAAGGACCAAGGAAAAATTCATGGAGGAGAATATTTTGGATAACATTGTATCCTCATTAAATTTTAAAATGATATGGAATTAGGAATTATAATTATCTCATCGAAGGATGATTAAGATTTGAAATGAGCTGAGCAGGCTAAAACATTGGGTTGAATTTAATAAGACACAATTTAATAAGGACATATAAAAAGTCTTGCAAAGAAGTGATCAACCTGTTTTACTCAAAACCGCATGTGAAGTGTTGAATTCCATTCCAGGTGCCATAATTTAGGGAGAATCTTGAGAATATCCAAAAGAGGGCAGTCAGGATGGTGAAGGGATTCCATTTCATACCTTGATCATCATGTGAGAATTTGTTGATATTTCTACTGAAGAGGTAAAATTGGTTATAAGGTCCCTCTAAAATTCCTTGAAAACCCACTTTGTGGAAGAGGGTTCTGTCTTGTTTAGCTTAGCTCCAAATCAGTGGGTGGAAATGATCAAGAGTGAAATTTCAGCTTGGCTCCAGGAGGAACTTCCTAACCATCAGTCCTATCCTAAAGTGGAATGGGCTGACTCAGGAGGTAGTGGCTTCCCTCACATTGAATACCTTCCAGGATAGCCTAGATGACTGATCCTTTACCAGGTCTCTTGTGGAGAGGATTTTATTTCAAGTATGTGTTGGATTAGTTGACCATTAAGGTCTTTTCCAACTGTAAAGTTCAGTGATTCTGATTCTGCAGTGGCATTTGAGTTGGACTTTAAACGATGGCTCAGGAATTCTACCTCAAAGAGGGAGAAAGGATATTGTGAGGTATATTGCTGTGGCCCTTCCTTGGAGTAGTTCAATCCAAGTTGCCCTGGAGCTTTTGATATGAGTGAATGAGGTATAACACAAAAAAAAGGGAAGATTATTAAAATTTTTAAAATGATCGTTTGGAGCTAAAAATCATTTAAATGGCATAAAATTGCAACTTATGTGTTTTAATTGATTACAGAATTTTGTACTTTCTGTATCATTAGTTTTCAGTTTTAAATTTGATTTAAAATTTCATTAGAGTTATAATTTGTGCTGTTTGTCTTAATTGTGGATTATGTTGACATTGGCCATTTTTTTAGTGTGGATTTTTTGGCATGGCAAATTGTCCTAATTATGGTACTGATAACAGGGTAGCAGATGCAATAGAATTAATGAATTTACTTTCCCAAAGATATGGTTATTATCAGTATAGAGACATTTCCCCCGTGAATGAATTACAACTTTGCCAATTTATTTACAACACAGAATTTTAAACTTTTTGTTTAAATGTGTGATGTCCTAAAACTCCCAAATAATAAGCTAGAATCTTTTAGTGTAATTTGGAAGTTAGTATTCTATGTCCTTCCATATAGTCAAAGATAATTATTTGTTTAAATAGAATATGCTTCTCTTCAATTAAGACTTATTAGCAAATGAAAATGAATTTGAATTTCATCTTCTTGGTTTTGTAGCAGGACCCAAGTTCATATGATATTTTCACAAGTTTCAGAAATCTAACAGATGCATACAATTTTAAATCTAAATTTTTGGAAATAGAAATGGAATCCATCAATTGGCTGATTCTTTTCTCATTTTAGATATTAACTAGTATTTGTTATGCAGAGTATAGGTGAAATCATCTCACTAGTGAGCTAGGTTGTCGCTGGAGCATAATCCTAGTAATAAATTAGACATTTTAGGAAGGACACTAGCATGGAATTTGATACTAATATGACCTGAAAAATTGATTTGACTTAAAGTACCCATCTATCTGGTTAACAGGGAATGACTTAAGCACTGAGGAGAATGGAGCTCATTGTCTACAGGTCATTTTAGAAGCCCTATATATTGTGGGCGGTGTGCTGATGTTAGTTTGGGCCCATTAGTGTGTATTACTGCTCACATTAAGATACATTTGTGAGTCTTATTTGCAATCATTGTCATCAAATAATATTTATTAAGCACCCACCTGGCTCTGTTTCAGTTGGCTTGTTAAACTCATGAATATTGCAGAAACTCGGCTTCCACAGTGTTGTCAGTGACTCATCTGGGGACTGTGAAACTGGAATATCACTTAATTTTTTTTCTCTCTGGCTTGATAGCTGCCCTCCCAAAAGTTAAACTCTTCTGTTTTTCATCTATTTCTACAACAATCTTTTTCCTTTTTTGAGCAATTTTATGATTTTTACTGACAACACAAACTCTTCTTTGGGAGGGCAAAAAAGGCTTCCCTCCATTTCATTATCCAGCTGTTGGCCAAAAGAAAGGATTGGTATTAAAGCATGACATCTTTAATAGTAAACTCAGAAGAAGATGATCTAAAAATGTGTTTTTTCCAAACATTCCTTCTCATTTTCTGAAGTGCTAGTACAATTTGTGTTTTTTCTCAGAGCTTAGTCTTTAGGTCACTGAAAAGTAGTGGGTAACTTGTTTACAATGTTAATCACACACAAATCTATCCAAGGAAGATTTATGTGTCATTTTGCTATCTTTTTAAAAATGTGCTAGCAAGATGTTTGCAAATACTAAATGCAGTGATCAAAACCATAACAGTTCTTAACTTCCTTTTTTTCTCTTTCTGCTGGTTTTTAATTGTCTCCTTGCTCTTACTCTTTTTTTCTCCCCCTTTTCTCCTCTTCCTCATCCTCCCCTTCCTTCTGTTCAGCGCCTTCATTTTTTTCCTCTTCTTCCCCGTTGGAGAAAAGGGGACTCTTGACCACTTTGATAGGTACCAAATCCATTTCATTACCATTGACCCATCAAGTATTCTAGAAGGATGTAATATTATGTTTAATATGAGTTTAAGGATTTCCCCAAAGCCCACTTTAAAGATAAATGTTTTGAGATGTGAATGACCCATAAACTCTCATCAAAGATCCAGCTTTTGTTTCCTTGGGTTTGAGAATCATCAGAGATTAAAATAATGGAAGAGGTAGGGGCTTGGTGGTAGATATGTAGGAGTTGGTTATAAGAATGGCCAGAGTTTAAATTTTGCCTCTAGTACTTTCTTGCCGAGGGAAAGATGTTTGCAAATACTAAATGCAGTGATCATTCTACCTACCTGAGGTGATTTAGCCACATAGGAATTATAGTCTCTTCCCAAACCAACAAAATCACAAGTTATTGACATTGATGAAAGATGGTAATAGTGACTGAATTTTGTATAGCCTTTACATCAAATGGTTTTATACACTTTGATTTATGATAACCTTGCAAAGTAGGTATTATGAGAAGTATCTCCATTTTACAAATCAGGTAACTGAAGGTCATATTAAGCAACCAGCCCTCCATTGCTACAGTACCTGAGGAAAATTTGAACCCAAACCTTACTGATTTAAAAACAGCATGCTACTAGCTCTACCATCCTGCTGCCAGAAAAGGGTAGAAAGAAAGTAGTACATAGGAGAGATGGTTGTGACAGGCTTATTTAAGAGGGTGTATTGTAATTAACTCAGTAATATAATTTATATATTTTTATTTTCAAAATACTTTTCCATGCCTTATATTCTTTATTCATTTCAGCAGCACTGAGAGGTAGACAATAAAGGTATTATCCCAATGGTATAATTGAAGAAATGGAAGCTTAAATTAAGTGCTTTGCTTGAGGTTAGTCATGTGAGTGAAATGCAAAGACAGCCAGGAGCCTTGCTTCTTCCTAACTCATTTTCAAGACCCCTAAAAGGCCACCCCATCCCTCATTCTTTAAGTCCAAACATCACGCTGCTCCAAAATAGGGAGGCTAACATTTACTGTCTCATGTTGTTCCCTCCAAGGACTATTGCTAGTCCCTCTCATTTGTCTTGCCATAAGACTTTGCAGAAGGCATCATCTGTCCTGGGTATCCTTTTTTTGATGTTCTTCCTCCTCATTCTCTCTTCAGTAATGTCATTCATTTCTCTCTAGGAGTTCACTTTCCATTAGTAGAAGGATTAGAGCAGAGACTCTTATCCTAATGTCCATAAACTTTAAAACATATGTGTGAGTATACACATATGGATGTATACATACTTTGATAATTGTATTGTGATTGCCTTTCATTGTAATTCTATGTATTTCATTTTATGCATTTAAAACATTCTGAAAAGATTCATTAACTTCTCCAGCATTCTGAAACATACCAAAAGATTAAGATCCCTATTTCTGGAGGCCCAATTCGACTCATCTCTTTGAAGCCTTTTATTTTATTTTATTTTTTTACTTGGGTTCCATAGTTCCACCCTCTACCTAGATGTCTCTTCAGCTATATTTTAGAATGTTCCTTGCTTGGACTATTCAGAGAACTCACTTTTCTACCCCTTTGTCAGCTCATGTAAGTAAGTCTTTTCCTGGATGTTTCTGCCATCAGTATTTCCCAGAGTCTTGGGCCTTGGGGGACATTCCAAATCTTACCTCAGGCAGGTTTCCTTGTGACCATCCAGGACTCAGTTTTCTTGTGTAAAATGAGCGGAGTGATATGGAAAAAAGAAATATGGTTCAAATCCTCTCTCTTGACACTTTCTACCTGCCTGATTTGGGGCCTATTTTCCAAAATTTGAAAAAAATCCAAGGTCTCTTCCAGTTTAGGCCTTTGCTTACACATTTGTCTTCGTTCTTCCTCTTTTACTCAGGGAAAATTGGATAGGTTTTTCAAATAACGCTTTTGAAAGATCTCCAAAAAGGGGGAAGGAGTCATGGGACTGGAGATCCAGGTAGAACTGACTGCGCCTAGTATCAAAAATGGCAGCAAGGGGAGAGAGTGTACATTTCTTTTGAGTTATGATGTGTTGATTGTATCACTTTTACTGTGTTTCAATTCCATAGTGATTTTGTGATCATTATGAATTTTGGTGTTCTGTGGCCTTGGGGAGGGGTAGGCATACAACCCAATTCTAATTTGCAAAAGTGCAGGTTTCTATCACAGTGATTGAACTGCAGGGCTTGTGCCAAATGGCTTATCTGTAAGAAAGCGATCCTCTGAGTAGTGTATTGTTGTCATAGTTTCAGCATTACATTAGGATCACTCAGCCAAAGATTTAGCACATGCCAGCAAAAAAAATGAGTCACATCCATTGCCTGTAGGGAGGTGGGAGGGGAATGTCTCACTATCTCTGACACACAGTATCTTATATCCACACTTGGTGCCATATAAAATGTCCTTTTGTTTTAAATAGCCATCATATTTCATTGTCAACTTGTTTTAAATGAAAGTCAGTGGTTTTAAATTCCATATCCATAAGATGTCGTGAACGGTCAGTATATAATGGCTAGAAATGTAGCTTCACAAAAGTTTAATGGATTTCCTTGTTCCAAGATTTCCCAGACTTAAAAGTTCACAAGCCATGATTTTATAATAATAATAATCATTATTATGAATACATAATATGTAAATTATAAGTAATAATTTTCTTTTCATGATACTTAAGGCATTTTTATTAAATACACTGTAGTGTAAGAGATTTTCTATAAGGTTGGAAGAAGCTGGTCACGTTATTCATAAACATTGATTTTAAAGTCAGCCAAGATGAAAGTGGGTCGTCATCGTCGTCATTGTTCAGCAGTGGACCTCTAGGACACAACGAAAATGAGAACCACAATGAAAATGAGAACCACTAGGCATCTATACAGAGACATTACAACAAATAAAATTAAAGGAAAATGAGGAGGAGAGAAAGGAAATGAAACAGGAACAATGTGTTCCAAATAGCAGCAGCTGCTGCTGCTACTCTCCCTACCCCTATCTATATAGTGCTTTTAGGCTTATAAAGAACTTTAGATACATTGTTTCATTTGATCCTCAGAGCATGTGTATTATTGTCTCTACTTTCCAGACTAGAATTGAAAAAAAGTTAGGTAGCTGGCCCAGGTCCCAGCTGGGTTCTGATGCTAGATCTATTAGATTCCAAATCCATTATCCTGCCTATCGTGCCATCATTCCACTTGATCCAAAAGGTGTTAGCAAATTGGTAATACTCTAGCTGATCGTGAATTTTGATTCATGTTTTTTCATAGAATTGTATTGAGTGTTTATCCTATGTAAACAAAGCATTCTGAGAAATGCTGTGAGATATCAAATAATGAATGAGATACAATTCTAGCTCTCAAGTAATTTATAATCTAGTTCTGGAAATAAGAAAGAAATGTGAAAAAAAATAGTTTCAGAAATTGTATGCAGCCTTAAAAGAGAAATAAGAGATATAAATGAGCTGTGGAGAAAATGACAAGTGTTTCACAGAAAGACTGGAGTTAGGCTACAGTTTACACACGAAAGAGGAATTTTATTCTGAAAGATTGATGGCATTTAGATAAACAAGACACTGCAAAATCTGGTACCTTCCGATTTTCCAACATGAATTCATACTGCCTTCTTCCATGTGCTGATACTTGGAATTTCTCAATATCTGTATATTCAACATGTTTCTATTTCCAAACCCTTTTCCATTGCTTGATATATGTTCCATCATTGTCTTTTAAATCCACTTTTTCAAAGCCCTACTTAACAAGTACTTTCTCTGATTTCCTCTATTTTCATGCAATCAAAAATGCTTTTCTTTTTCTAACAGAACTATATATATCTCATGATTTTTATTTTTAATTTCCTATATTACATTGTAGTTATTTTATTCCCCCTTAGCAAGCATCTAATATTTTATAGAGAGCAGTGTTTGATGATGGGCAGCATAGCATATTGCATAGAGAACTAGCCCTTGAGTCAGAATGACCTGGGTTAAGCTGGGCTTCTAACATTGGCGTTGAGACATTGAGGAGTAATTTAGCCTTTCACTGCCTAAAGCAAACTCTCTAAGGCTCAGTTGCAAGAGCAGTTGGCAAGCAGCCTTAGTAGAGGGAGTTTCCTTACAGAGGGAGAACCCTATGCCAATAAAATCTCCAGTCTGGACCAATAGAAAAAGAAAGTGGGTTTAGTAAATGGTAAGTGAATCAATGAATTGTCAGAAAAGAAGTGAAAGTGCTCTCAAGGCAGAGGAATGATACGTTATGGATGAAAACACTGCAATAGAAATGTGTAAAGCGTCTCGTTCTGTGGTATGCTGGTGAGTTTAGATTTATTTGGTTAGAGTGGAAGATTTCAGGAATATAATGAAGAGATTGAGTTATGGTAGAAGGATAAAGAACCAGTTGTGGATGGTTTAAGAAAGCCTTGAAGGGGAAGGAAAGGGAATAAGCATTCATTAAGCACCTACTGTGTGCCAGAACACTGTGCTAATCTAGTTCATTACTTGATCTTCACACCTGGGAGGTAGGTTAACTGTTGAGGAAATTGAATGATAAAGTCACTGGGCCCCCAGGGTCACAGTTTGTTTGAGATTGCATTTGAACTCAGGTCTTTCTCCTGGTTTCAGAGCTCTCTCCATTGTATCAACTAGCTGCCTTTGAAGGCTTTTGAGTAGGTGAATAACATAATCAAAGAAGCATTTTTAAGAAAATTGATGTAGGGGGAAATAATTAGAAGTAGTTTGAGAGGAAGATGGTAGGCAGAGAAATCGGTATGAAGAGGAGTCTATTGTAACAGCCTGAGAGGTGATGATGGTTTAACTGAAGGCAGTAGCAGCAAGACTGGAACTGAAAAGATGGCTTGGGAAACCATTTGGAAAGCTTAAACATTTTTCCTTCCTTTTTCCTCTAAATTTTGGCACAATCGTGTTACTCTGTGTTGTTTAGGCTTTTTCCAGTCGTGTCCTACTCTTTATGAACCCTTTTAGGGTTTTCCTGGCCAGGATACTGGAGTGCTTTGCCATTTCTTTCTTCAGTTATTTTACAGATGAGAAAACAGGCAAACAGTTAAGTAACTTACACAGGCTCACACAGAACTGGAAAAGTCTTTCTGTCTTCAGATCTGGCCCTCTATCTATTGCTATATAATAATGTAGTCCTGTATCATGGAGCAAGTTTGAAAATGTGTTCATCAAGAAATTGTAAAGTTTTCAGGAAAAGAAATGAGAGCTACGATTCATTTAGGGAGTTTGGGAGTAAAGAAAGAGGTAGAGGAAAATTGGTTCAAACTCAAAAGACCTTAATTATGTACTAGCATGTTTCCAAAACTACATGGTTGGCCCATTTTGCAGATTCCATGAGAAGTATAACTCAACTTAAGATAAAAGTTCTGCAAGATGATGTTCTGAGGGTCATTGCCAGAGAGATTGCTGAACTGAACAAACTTTATTAAATTTTTTTTCTAAGGAAAAATAAGTATTTTTAAATTGTAATGGCAGGACATATTTTCCAGTATTTGATGAAATTTAAGGCAATGTCTCTGTAAATATGTTGTATTTCCTTTAAGTGTTTTTTTTTAAATTTCTCCTCATTCATACATCATAAATCATGGAAATTTAAGGAAATTGTCTAATCTAGTCCCATTTTATAGATGAGGAAACTGAAACCTTGAAAAATTAATTGTATGAAGAGTGAAAGTTCAAAGACTTGGGGTCAGGATGTATTAGGGTTCCTTTTTTCTAAAGATTCTAGTTGTTGTGACCATGAATGAAATAACCTCAAAGGTTTCATTTCTTCTGAAAAATTAGAATTTAGTATTTGTGAAGATTAAATGACTTGTTTATAAAGCACTTTTGCCCTCATAAAAGTAACCTGTTACTGCTTATGGACAATAGCTGTAAGTTCACACAGTGATTTATCAAAGGCTGTATGAATTCAACCTAGCTCTAACTCCTTTCATCTTTTTTAAGGACCTTGCTTTAAACTAAATCACTCTAGTTCTCATTGATTTGCCAACAATAGTTGACCCAAGTTCTCCTCCTTCATTGATGGATTAGACTACCATTAACTTTTCATATGTCTTTCAGGGATAATGTATTATTAGCATTGTTGTTGTTGTTATAACTTATAATGATAATGAAGATGATGATTGCAGAAGGAAAGAAGGCTTAATTTCTGTAATTGTGGGTTTTTCTTCCATTTTCTAAGTTAGGTCAAAATGAGACTTTTGAGTCAAGGGCCTCACAATTTTATACACATGTACAAACATATCCATATATACACACATATATGTTTTTACAGAGAGATGTGTCACACATAAACTTGGATTATGGTATATTTTAATCACTAAATTTGGGCAACTATAGAATTTTATTTTGATACTTCTCAGTAATATAATTCCACATGAAATTTGTACATTGCTTCACTAAGTTTCTAAATGTCTTTGGTATTCCTATTTTATTAGAGGATGAACAAAGGACAATATGGGGAAGTCCTAGCAAACTCTCCACTACAAAGCCCACAAAAGTGCTGATTGTGGGGAAGCTCTGAGAATGAGAGGGGTTGAAGTGTGACTGGATTTTTTTTTCCCCCCACGTGTCTTGACATGTAACTCTAGCCTTTATTCAAGGCTTCCTTGGATTGTACCTTTTGTGCATACTGGCCCTTGCTTGGTCGGTTACCACCTGTGGCTTGGATAATGGACACAGCTGTGAGGTTCTTTGGATATGGAATATATTAATGAGATCACTTGAACGAGAGATACCAAATACTTCATCTCTGAAAAAATTATCTTGCTGAAAAGTGGAAAATTATGCTATAGATTAGTCGTCCTTAAATTTTGTATATGTCAAGGACTTTTGGCAGTGATGTTGCATTTGTAGAATACTGTTTTAAATATATGAAATAAAATATAGTATTATGAAGAAAACATTCTATTGAAATATTTTTATATGTAAGTTTGCAGCCCCTGCCATATGAACTTCAGATGAAGAACCTTTTCTACAGATATAATACATAAAGCAGTTAGCATTGTCTCCCTTCTGACACTAACTAGCCATGTGGCAATAGGCAAGTCACTTAAACTGTGTAATTCTGTTAGTAAATCATAAAAGGGTAATGAATGTCAAAGGAAGTTTTTCACTCCAAAGGGAAAACACGTGCTTTTATATTCATATACAGTAAATTACAGACTCTTAAGAGTAGCTGGAAGGTTATCTAGTTCAGTCTTCCACCCAGTCTCAGGAATCCACTTTACCAACTCCTTCCTTGCCAAAGGGATATCTAGCTGCTGTTTTAACACTTCCAGTCTCAGAGAATTCACTTCTCATAGGGTATAGCCAATGTTGAACAGCTCTAATGCTTGTTCCTCCTTAAATTGGGATAAAATCTACCATTCTGTTTAGTTCTTGGAAACCTCATAAAATGTCTAGCTCCTTTTCCATGTGAAAATCTTCCAGATATGTGGGAACAACTACTATGCCTCCTTCACAATGTCTATTTTCCAGATTAAAAATTGCCAGTTTCTTTCATTTATTTCCTCCAATGATATAATTTTTGAGCCCTCTTCACTGTTTTTGTTGTTTTCCTCTGGACACCCTTTAATTTGTGAATGATTCCTTCTAAAACAGAGCCCCCAGAAATGAGCTAATACTTCAGATTACAGTATGAACAGTACATAATACAATGAAACTATTGTCTTTTTTCTTCTGGCAACTGTACTTCTATTAATCCTTCCTAAGATTGCATTCAGATTTTTTTTTGGGTGGGGAGAGGAGAGGAGAAGGGAGGAATAGCCATGTTCAGTTGTTGACCAGCTGAACTTTCAGTCAACTAAAACCACTAGTTATTCTATTATATTGTCATAGTATATCTTCTTCTATCCCTATTAAATATTGACATGGTCGGCCACACACCGTACCTCTGATGTTGGGTAGCTATCTAACAAAATCATGCCTTTGATCACAAATATATAAATAGGCTAAAACAACCATACTAGGTACCCATATCAGTGCTTATTCAGACAACTGCAATGAATAGGGTCAGGAAGACTCATCTTCTTGAATGCAGATCTGCTCTCAAACATGTTCTAGCTGTGTGACCCTAGACAAGACACTTAACCCATTTGCCTCGGTTTCCCCATTTGTAAAATGGTGATCTAATAGCACCTACTTCCCAAGATTACTGTGAGCATCAAATGAGATATTTTTAAAAGTGCTTCTTTGTGTATCTAGTAGATGCTTTTAATGTTTCTTCCCTTCCTTGTTCACCTTTTTACCCTTTACCACTTGTTGTCATTTGGACAGATCCCTCTCTGCCTTAGTTTCCTTATCTGTAGAACAAATGGGTATGAGGAGCTAGCTATGATGGTCACTTCCAGTTCTACATTCCATGGTCTTAATTTTATCTCTGGAAGTTTACTGTGAGAATCTTCCAAGAAAAGTTAAAGCTGTAAAGTAATCCTGTCAGATTGTAATAAAGTAAGAGTTTTCCTGTCCCTTCCTATGCTTAGTGAATGAAACCCTCAAGAGTTTAGAGTAATCCTTCATCTTCCAGACTTCTTGTCTGTCATTCCTGAGAACTTGGATGGTTCCTCTTCCCAAAGCATCTTGGGAACTGGGTGCATTTTCCTGTAGACATGGAATTTTGCTTGTGTGTTACCTGGATGGATTTCTCTAAAGACAGAAAGAGTTTCTTTTAAAAAAGAAAACATGAAAGATCGTTTGCATGTTGTCTTTAGGACCTGGTTAAAAATAGTCAGCGGTATATGAAAGGTTATATGTCTCTCTAAAATCATTATTCACAGTGAAACAAACAAAAAAAATGTCACTGTAAAAAGCAGGACTTTTTTGTGGATCACATTCTTTTCCAACAGGATTCCTGAAGCCTGAAGGGGTATGTTATCCTGGATTGTTCACTTAATAAAACATATATCTCACTCGTAAAATGCAGTGGCTTTTTCCATCATGGTATAAAAGCCACAGGGAAACGGGAGAAGTAGAATAGATATTTACATCAATATTTTTCTGTATCAAGGAATCAACCTGAAGTTCAAGAATTTTTAGAAATTTTTTTATAAATGTTTTATGACAATTTCAGTATAAATGGTTTCTTTGTGGGGTTTTTTTTTTTTTTTTTGGTTTGTTTTATTGCAGTCAAATTAGTCTGGGAAAGGGTCCATAATTTTAACTAGAGGGGACCTAGATGGTGCAATGGATAGAGTACCAGCCCAGAAGTCAGGAGGACCTGAGTTCAAATTTGGCTTCAGAAACTTAATACTTCCTAGTTGTGAGACACTGGGCAAGTCACTTTAACCTCAGTTGCTTCACCAAAAAAAGAAATAGACATAATTTTAACTAGACTATCCAAGAGATCCATGACACAGACACACAAAATGTTTAGACCCCCAATCCATATAAATAATAGTTTCTAGTATTTATTTTCTGGATTTAGGAAGAATTGGATTCTGATTCTCTCCCTGATAGTTACTAATCCTATGATACTAAAAAAAAAGTCACTAAAATTTTGTGAGCCTCACATTACTCTGACAGAGTGCTAAATTATAGAAGGATTTGCCATATTCATTAAATCACTGACTCTTGATAGAACTCCTTCATATATTAATAGTTGGAAATATTTAAACTAGAAATTTGGAACTGGAAGATTAAATAATAATTACATTTATGTTCTGCTTTAAGATTTGCAAAGTGTTGTATGTTCCCTCCTTTGATTCTCACAACAAGCCTGAGAAGTACATGCTATTTATTATCATTCCCATTTTACAGATAAAGAAACTGAAGCTGACAGAAGTTAAGTCACTAGCCCAGAATCATCCAGCTACTAAGTGTCATTGGCAGAATTGAAACTCAAGTGTTCTGACTTCAGCTATGCCATGAAATATCATTAAAATATCTCATTTGATGCTCACAATAATCCTGGGAAGTAGGTGCTATTTTGGATCATCATTTTTCAAATGGGGAAACTGAGGCAAATAGGTTAAGTGTCTTGTCTAGGGTCACACAGCTAGAACGTGTCTGAGAGCAAATTTGTCTTGAGGAAGATGTCTTCCTGACTCTATTCACTGCACAATGTAATAATGACCTTTTTTTTTTTTTTATGAATATTGAAACTTGGGCCAAAAGAGAATGAATGACTTTTTCAAGTTCACACACTTCAAACCTATGCCTCTGACTACAAATTCAATATAGCATGGATCCTCCTTTTATTTTCCCTTTTTTACCCTCCTATCCCAATTTTTTTTATCTTTCAGGATATAATAAATATCTCTCAAAAAAGTCATTTGTTCTTTTGATCATTTGATCTTTATAGATACCCTGTCAGAACCAACAACTATTTTTATGTACCCATTTTAGAACTGAGACTGAGAGAAGTTATAAGTAATTTGGATTATATAACTAATCTCTCTATAAATATACTCTTCTGCCTTATCTATACTAGAGGCACAGTCTATATAAAACTTTTACACAATACTTACCTTTTTATGTTTTGGGTTTTTTTTTTTTTAAGGACCTATCTATAAATATGATCACCCTTGTTCAAAATGATCAGTATCCAACTTTAGAGTTTTTAGAATTGGTAATATCTAGGACTGTGACATGATTTGATAGCTGGATGATTTTGAGCAGATTTTAAATTAAAATAAAACTTTGAACTTTTCTATACTTTTTTTTCCTTGTGAATTATGGTTCTTAACCATGTATGCATATGGTTATGCATCTATGTTATATGTTGCATATGCATATTTATGATTTTTCCTTAGTTTTTCCATTTAAACATATTCTCTTTCAGTATTTCAGTGATCCATGGGTGTGGATACATGACTTCTATCCAATCATGATCCCTCTATGTTGGAGGAAGCACATTCCTTGAATGACTATAACCAGAAATATTCTTTACCTGGTAAATAAGCAGAAGGCAGAAGGCCCAGCCTTCTGCTGAATGAATCTCTGGAACTATTGAGGCTGGTCCTAGTATGACAGACACAGAATCTGTTGCCAGGTCCCCATTTGGTGTCTTTCGACTAAGTAGTATTTGCCAGACTTTGGACTTTAAGGCACAACTTTTCAGAAGTGGGGATACCTCCACATTACATGAATCTCCTGGAGTAGTATTCAGGTAGAGAAAATATGGGCTTGTATATCAACAAAATGGGCCTTTGTGCATATTCTGTCATAGAATTTATCTCAGTACAATAAATAATCCCACACAAAAATTTCATCTATAACATAATTGAGATTCTAAGTGAAAATTTTATGGCTTTAACATTAGACTTGTAATCATAAATGTTGTTCAGTCATTTTAATTGTGTCTGACTGAACTTTGTGATCCTATCTGGAATTTTCTTGGCAAAAATAATAGAGAAGTTTGCCATTTTCTTCTCCAATTTATTTCATAATTGAGGAAACGGAGGCAAACAGGGTAAAGGGACTTGTTCAGTGTCACAGAGATAATACATGTCTGAGACCAGATTTGTACTCAGGAAAATGATTCTTCCTGACTCCTAGTCTGGCACTGTCCACTGTGCCACCTAAATGCCCTGTAACTGTAAATATTTGCTTTCTATATCTCTTTATTTTTTCGGTGAAGCATTTATCTTCCTATTTCTCATAGGGATGGGGGAGAGGGAGGAGGGGACAACAAAAGAAAACAAAACGTTGTTTCAAACACACATACAATCAAAACAAATTCCTATATTGTCCATGTCCAAAAATGGAATTGTCGTTCTCCTTGAGTCCATCATTTCTCAGTCAGGTAATGTCAAGTTAAGTCCTAGAAATTGAGATTGTTTATTGCATTTATCAAAGTTCTTAAATCTTTCAAACTTTTTGTTTGCTTTTAAAGTGTTGTTACTGTGTAAAGGTTTCTCCGGGTTCTATCCATTTCACTCTGAATCAGTTCATATGTCTGTTTAGATTTCATTCTCCATGTCTTATTCCAGAACCATTCACATCATGTTCCATTACATTCATATACAGTGCCCCATTTAAGCATTCCCAAAGAAGAGCATAGTTTCTTAGTTTCTAGTCCCTTATTTCCATAAAAAGAGCTGCTATCAATTATTTTTGTATATATAGATCCTTTTCTTTTTTCTTTGATCTCTTTGTTGTATAGGCTTAGCACATTGATTTGAGAGATATTGAGAGTTTAATTCTTTGGGATGTAGTTCCAAATTGGTTCCCAAAAAGAAAGAACCAGCAGTACAAAAACTTACCTATTTTCTTCCACAGATCCTCTCCCCGCTACACTCACCCATGTTCCTCTTCTATCATCTTCACAATCTGACAGGTAGGAGGTAGAATTAATTTGAATTACCCTAATTATTAGTGATTTTGGAGCATTCTTTCATAAGGTTGTTGATAGCTTGGATTTCTTCCTTTGAAAACTGCCTCTTTGTATGCTTTGACCAGAGGAGGTATTGTTAAAATCCTAGAATTACTTGCTTTCTTGCTTCCTTTTACTTCCTTCCCTCATACATATTGGATCCTGGTGATATTTTTTGTTCTGGGGAGATATCTAGGTGGTTCAGTAGAGAGAATGTCAGGGCTGAAGTCAGGAATGCTTATCTTCAGGAGGTAAAATTCAGCCTCAGTCACTTCCTAGCTGTGGGACTCTGGACAAATCACTTAACCCAACTGTTACTCCAGTATTTTTACCAAGAAAATCCCAAATTGAGTCACAATGTCATTGGACAAGGCAGACCTAACTGAACAATGAAAAAAAGACTGGGTGATAGAATAATGCATAATAAAGCAGCATTGGATTAGATGTTCTCTGAGGGCCCCTACTTAAGAAATTCTGTGAATTGATGTACAAAAAGACTAGTTTTAAATAATTTTGGCAGGTTTGGTATATTATCTCCATATGTTAATGCAATATGGTGGAAAATTTGAACAAAATAAAATCTCCATGTATAATTTTAAAAAGTTAGGCCTTGAAAGGAAAAATGTAATACATTTATCAGATGGTGCCCTATAGTTCATTTGTTCCTTATGTCTTATAGGATTTATCAGTGAAATTAGCTTCTTCCGTAAACTTTTCGGAAATTAGCACAGTTGTCAGAAGCATGTCATGTTTAATAGATAATGTTTAAGAAGCTAAAATCTTCTGAAAGGTTTATAATATGTTCAGTCCTTTTTACATAAAGTGTCTTACAGCCTCTAAATATATCATTGCTTTAAAAAAAACCCAAGCCCTGCGTGATTGTCATCCTCCTATTGCTGGATTGGGACACAGGGCGGGATCTGGTGGTAATTTGAGAGTAGCAGCAGCTGTATCATTAGTAACAGGACCACAAATGACTGCCGAGAAATGTGCTTCCTTGGGTCGCATGTTGTGTGGGTGTGTAGTTTAGTCAGAATGTCTAGCATGTAACTAGCCTACATGTATTACATAAAATAAAGCCCAGGATGTTGTGGCTAGGTTTGGCTGTTCTTGTAATTACCAATTACCTCTCAATTGTCAGTATATGAGGGGGAAAAACACCAGAGATTTCATTTTTCCACCTCCTCCAATGTTTGCCATTTTTAACCTTGCTAGTTCTTTTAAAATTTGTTATTGGAAGAAAAGCTTATGGAAATGACTATATATACTGGATTTGGTGGCTCCAGCATCTATAGCATGCTTGTGCCTAAATATAGGTGTGTGGGGTTAGAGGAGGGTATGTATGAATTACCTTAAATGGGATTGCTCATTAGAGCTCTGATCTGCAAGCCCTTACATGTGGCTCATTTCCATGGAAGTTGGCCTTGGGATCAAGTTTGCTAGTCTGAAATGTGTATGGGTGTTCTGACTGGCTTGAATGTTACAATTCAACTTTATTTATGAATCACTAGGAGAATTTAGATTCAGGAGGATGTACTTAAACCCAGAGAGGTATTTGCAGACCCTATCGCCCCCACAGATCAAATTCTGATCTGAAGTTTTCTTTTATGAGGGTATATAATTTACATTCTATTTCAGCACTAAAGAGACCAATAAATCATTTGTCACTGATCTCTCAACATTCTCTGATGTATTTGGTTGCAGATTTAGGGTAGTTATAGGTTTTCATAATGCATGCAGAGCTCAGAGTAAAAGTGTAATGCAGAGAATTAATAAGCATTAATTAAGCTATAATGTACCAGGAACTGTGCTAAAGGGTGGAATGCAAACAAAACAAAATAGTCCCTGTTTCCAGAAGATGATAGTTTAATAGGGGAGACAACTTGCAAACAATTAATGTAGGAACAAGATATATGCAACATAATTTGGAGATAGCCAGAAGAGGTAAAGAATCGGCTTTAACAGTGTTCAGGAAAGGCTTTTCATAGTAGATGAGATTTTAGCTAGAACTTGAAGGAAGCCAGGAGTCAGAGATGAGGAGGAAGAGTATTATCAGTATAGGGATAGTAAATGAAAATGGCTAGAGTCTGGAGGTGGAGTGCAGTGCATTATTTATTGATAATTAATCAGAGTATAAGATAAATTCAAGTGTGAAAATGACAACAGCATCATAAGGCAAGAACAGAAACTTCTTTTTCTATTAAAGGTAGTCATCCCAAAGAAAGAAAAAAAAGGGACACATGAATAAAATGCAACTTTGAATTTTTGCTGTTTCTTTTTTCTTAGATACAAGAAATATAACATCCTTAAATAAATGAAGCTATAGATTTTAGCTCCATATGGGACTAAATTTCTATATTTTGCCTTTGTATGAAAGTGAGAGAAAGGCAAACAGAAGGGAGAGAGAAGAATGGAAGAGAGACAGAAATAGAAATATAAAGGGGAGGTGAAAGAAGGGGGTAGGAATGGAGGCACACACTACACAATGGACTAGGAAGATGATGAAGAAAAAGGCAGCAAAAGGGAATTTGAGAAGCAGGCAATGAGATTGGGAAGGGAAAGAGAGGGAAAGGAAGACAGAAGGGAAAAAGTTTAGGTTCTGAGGCAGGTATGCCCAGGGAAATGTCTCTGTCACACTTGCAATTCAAGAAGCTATAGATATCCGAGGAAATAATTTCCTACTGTCCTTGCTGTGGATTAATAACTAGCTTCTCTACTTCTGATCTTCTCTCCACCCCTCACTCCAGACAGTAAAATTATTTGAAAAATCAAGGTTTCTTCTGGAGTTGTGATTTAGAGAATAGGGTGTGACCTCAAAGTCTTAGAAGTCTTGGGTCCAAGTTTGATCTCCTGCATATTCACACTTGTGTGTCTGTCTGTCTATAGCTCTGTCTCTATCCATTTCTGTCTGTCTGTCTCTGTCTTTGTTTTTATCTTCATGTGTCTGTCTATTTTGTCTCTGTCTCTCTTTTTGTATCTGTTTATATTTTTGTCTTATCTCTCTCACTCTCTCCGTGTGTCTCTTTTTCAGTGGATCACATAGCTATTAAGTTTCTGAGGTCAAATTTGAACTCAAGTTCTCCAGACTCTGGGATTGAGGTCCTAGCCACTTTATCACCCCAGGCAACTAATTCTTTAAAATTTTATTTTTAATTTATGGAATAAAATAAGCACTTCTATAATATGGCATATTAAAAGAGATAATTGCTGTGAAAGTGCAAATCTACTAGACACAACTTGCTATTGCTTTTAAATATGTAATTAAATTTCTTTTTTCCCCTTTCCCCCTTCCTCCCAGACAGTTACCATTAGACACCAATAGGTAAACATATATAAATATATATGTATATATATATATGTGTGTGTGTATGTGTATGTTTACATATGCACATACATATGCATATGTATGCATAGTGATATATAGGTATGCATGCATATATATATTTAACATTATCCTATACAAAAATGTATACATATATTGAATTTAACATATTTTAATATATTTAACATGTATTGGACTACCTGCAATCTAAGGGAGGGGGGTTGGGGAGAAGGAGGGGAAAATTTGGAACACAAAGTTTTGCAAGGGTCAATGTAGAAAAATTACTCATGCATATGTTTTGTAAATAAAAGTCTTGGGTCCAAGTTTGATCTTCTGCATATTCACACTTGTGTGTCTGTCTAAAATAAAAATAATAAAAATAAAAAATATTCTGTACATAACATTTATTTGTCAATTCTTCCTCTGGATGCAGATTGTCTTTTCTCATAGTCCTTTATAGTTAATTTGGGTATTTAAAATTAATTCTCTTTAAAGACTATATAGATTGTAAAGAGGTGCTGACCCATACTGATAACAGGTGTTTCCTCACCTGGGTATTTATCAGTGGAAATCCCAGGCCCAAATTCTGGGGCCAGTAAGGAATAACTCAGTTTTGGTACTTGGTGGGAATCCTGAGAGGTCTCAGTCAGTTTTCTTAGCTTTCAGCCTTGAAGTCAGCTCAACACTTGGAACTACTGGTTTTTGTTATTTGTGAGATGAGGGCAGCTCACTTCATTCCACTCAGCTGGAAATTGCATTTGTGGACTGTTACCCCTCAATGCTTGCTCTAAAACCAAAGGTAGGAAGTTCCCTGGAACTAGATTGCATGCAACCGATAAGGAAGCCCTCTCTTGTAGGGTTGAAAACCTCCTCAGTTTCTTTTCTAGGCTGTCAGATGTATTGCATAAATATCATTTGTTTAGTTTTCATCCTACTTAAAATAATACTAATTGGCCTTTTTCCTCAGATTGAACTCTTGACTTTTCCCCTGTGATGTTGTCTTCTGTGCTACCTTAGTTATGATCTGAAGGAGGCCAGAGGGCTAAGAAAGGACCTTTGGAATAGCAAAACATAAACACCTTCTATAAGCCAAGGCCTATGCTAGGCTCTGGGGACACAAATACAAAGAATGAACCAATTCCTACTCTCAAGAAGCTTTTATTCCAGTGAGGGAGATAGCCTATACAAGCAAATGCAGAGGAGAATTAAAGAATAAATGAAAAGTAGTTAAATACAAGGTAGTTGAGATAGATGGAATTAGGTTGGAGGCAGGAATGGATTGTGGAATTCTGTTTGCTGAAGGCCTAGTATTAACTATGTCAGGTAACTTCAAGACTCACAAACTTGATTTACCTGGCCTTTGCCCATCTGGATAATAGCAGGAGGGAGGATACCAGGAAGTGATACTGCCCTCACTTGTTGATAGATAGCATTTCATCTTTTATGACCTGAAATATTATCCAGTGAATAGATTATCCCTGAATTAAGATTTTAGAATTTTTATGGATCAAGAAGGAATGTCAGATATTTTCTAGTGTAAGTGGAGGAAACTGAAGACTATAAACATGAAATTATTTCCCAGGGCTGGCCAGGTAAGGAAGTAGCAGAACATGGAGTCCAGTCCAGTTGCGAAGTTTTTCTTCTCTCCTCCTCTGACAGCTGCCTTCTCTGTCCCATGTCAAAATATGACAAAGACCAGCTCAGACAAGTTGTTTCCTCAACTACATGTTTTTTTTTTTTTTGTTTTGTTTTGTTTTGTTTTGTTTCCTTAATCCCTTTACTTTGACTAATCAGGAGGCTGATTCTGGAAAAAAAATTAGCCAGATTCACAAATTTATAGAAAATTACTTAAATAGATGAAATTAATGAGTTGTACTTTCTCACAGTCAAAAATATAATATAAACAATAAAAGCTGTTTTTGTAGGGAAGGTTAAATTGATTCTCTGATCGTGTTCTGGATTAAAAAGAACTTCAGTCTTAGAGAAAGAACCTTAGCCTAGTTTCTGTGCATAGGCAATGACAGGCCTGAAAATAATCACAGGCCTGAGGCATGAGCTGCTATCCTAATGCCAACCCAACCTTCTCTCTGTCTCTCTGTCTCTTTGCTTCTCACTGTTTATCACTGTCTCTCATTGTCTCTCTCTACCTGTCTCTATCTCTCCCTCTCCCTCTCTGTCTCTCCCTGTCCCATTCTGTCTTTGTTTCTACATGTCCCTATCTATGTCTCTACTTGTGTCTGTCTCTGTCTGTCTCTGTTTCTACCTGTCTCTGTCTCTCCTTGTCTCTTTCTCTCTGCCTCTCTCTGTTTCTCTCTGTCTCTCTCTGTCTCTCTTTGTCTCTGTCTCTCTCCCGCTCCCTGTCTCTGTCTCTCCCTATCTCTCTATCTCTGTCTTTCCCTGTCTCTCTCTCTCTCACTCCCTGATCTCACTCTGTCTCTGTCTCACCCTGTCTCTTCATATCTTACTCTGTCTCTCTGTATATCCCTAACCTCTGTCTCTGTCCCTTTGTCCTTCCTTTTATCCCTCTTTCTCATCTGGCAGGACCCCTACCTGTGACAAAGGTAGGAGCCAGTTATTGAACCTATAGTTCTTAGCCTTCTAAGCTTAATTGTTGTTTTTTGAGGTGGACATTCATATTGAAACTTTTAAAAAATGTATATTCACCTTGCTAAATATTATGTTATGTCCCATTCGTATAGGTGAATGCCATAATTTATATAGGATCTTGAATGTAGAAGAAATGTCAGAGGTCTCATTCAACCTCTTTATTTTTACAAATGAGGAAACTGAGGACCCAGAGGGGAAATAGCTCAAGATCACACACCTAGCTACTTGGTAACTAGGTAGCTACATAAGTAATAGAGTGCTGGACCTGGCAACAGGAAGATCTGATTTTAAATCCAACTTTATACATTTATTAGCTGTGTGATGCTGGACAAGTCACTTAACTAAGCTCTTTTTGCTTCAGTTCTTTATCTGTAAAGTGGGACTAATAATGGTAACTAACCTCCCTGAGTTGTTGTGAGAGTCATATGAAGTGCCTAGCACAATGCCTGGTATATAGTAAGTGCTACATAAATGGTAGTTGTAATAATAATAATAATAATGATGATGATAACTATAATTAGGATTTATATAGTGCTTTAAGATTTACAAGTACTTATATAAATATGTATATGTATATATATATCTGCATTCAAGTCAACATTTTAGCAAGTGTTTATTAAGTACTAACTATGTGCAAGCCATTCCTCCAGGAGCTGGAGATACAGAGACAAAAATTAGGTAATTCTTGGCCTCCACAAGTGTTTACAAGAAGTAAGATGTACATAAGGAAAGACAGAGATCTCTCTGAAGTAATACAAAAGGAAGGGGAAAGAAGAAGAATTTAACAGCTGGGGAAATGAGAGGTGGCCTTCCGAAGGAAATAGTATTTGAGCTGGACCTTGAGAATATAGATAGGGATTTTCTGAGGGGGACTTGGAGAAGAAAGAACTTTCAGGCCATGGGGGACAACCAAGGATGAGGCAAAGACATTGAATATTATATAGAGGGAAAAGCAAATAGACTCATTTAACTGGGATGCAGAATGTGTGAGTAGGAGTAATGGGAAATAAGTCTGGAAGGATGGGTTGGAGCCAGACAGTGAAAGGCTTTAAATGAGAAACAGAAGAGTTTATGTTTTATCCTAGAGGAAGTCTAGTAGACACCGAAGCTTCTTGAGAATGGGAATAACATGGTTTAAACTTATGTTTAAGGAATATCGATTGGGCAGCACTTTGGAGGAAGAATTAGTGTGGAGGAAGGAGGAAGAGTCTTGGAGCAGAAAAACAAATTAGGACTGTTTATTATAATAATCAAGAAATGAGGGCCTGAGTTGAAGACTACTCACCCTTTGTTTCTCTTTCCCTTCCCCTGTTCCCTGATAGCATCGATTATATGAAATGGGAGACGCTGGCACAGGACAGCCCAGCATGGTGTGCCCTCATCAGAGAAGGTGCTGTGCTCTATGAGCAAAGCAGAATTGAATGAACCCAGAGGAAAACACAAGGCGCAAAATTAGAGATGTTACCCCAAAAGTTCTTATGGGCTATTTGAGACTGACCTGTGGCAGAGCACTCCAAGCTCCTTATCAGCCACAGTAGGACGGACTACAATTCAATTCTCATATAATAATGCCATTTTGGTCCTCTTCTCATACAGAGGACAACTAGTTCCCAATAACAACCCCCCAGTCTCGGGCAGTTTAGGAGGCATCTAGGTGGCTCTGTAGATAGAGTACTGGGTCTGGAGCCAGAAAGAAACTGAGTTCAAATTTGACTTCACACACTCACTAGTATGTGATTCTGGACAAGTCACTTAACCTCTCTCTCTCTCTCTCTCTCTCTCTCTCTCTCTCTCTCTCTCTCTCTCTCTCTCTCTCTCTCTCTCTCTCTCTCTTTCTTTTTGTCATATTACACTGAACAAGGAAATGGCAAATCCTTCAGTATTTTTAACAATAAAATTCTGCACGGGGTCACAAAGAGTTGGACACAAATAAACAACAAATCTATTAGGTCATTTGTGACTAGGTAATAGAGTTGTAACTAGCATTTTTTAACACCTGGAGAAAGTTTCATAAAATGCACCAAGGGTAAATTTTTTTTAAAATTTCGAATACAAATGCATATGGGGTGGAAGGTAGACTGAGACCACATGATACTGACCCCTTTGAATTGGAAAGACTCATTCGTAATGAAACTGCTCCATTGTGGGTGTAGAAATTGGGTAGTTCACCTGGACTGAAACAAGGAGAAAGCATCTGGTAACTCCTATTTTTAAGTAATTATCTTTTTTCCCCTTTTATTTAAAACTTAAATACAAATAGAAAAAAAAATAACAGAAAAAGAAAAAACATTGTAGTGTGCATAGGAGTAGAAAATGAGAAAATTTAAAATATGAAACAAATTTCTCCTTTCAACAAAGTGAATTTAATAACTACTATATATTGTGCTTAGAGCTTTCCATCTTTTCTTCGCTACCTTTTGAGGCCTTGGGTGAAGTAATCAACATTGAAGATCCTTGGTAACCTCATCGGTAGAAGCTGGATTCTATAGCCCTTTCAGATCACCAACTTTTTGAAGTGGCTTTCTCTCCAACTTAGCTAGACTTCTTTGTTTTTGTTTCATATTTCTTCTACTCTTTCAACATTTCCTTGCCGACTTGAATATTGGTAGTTAAATTATTCCTTTTAACTAGGTCTGGATTCAGTTCAATTCAGTAAACATTTATTCAATATCTACACTGTGGCAAGGACTGTACTAAATTCTGGGAATACAAAAAAAGGGGGGGGAAAGACAGCTTGTGCGCTTGATGAGCTTCCAGTCTCATGGGGCAAGACAACACAAGAGGAAGCTAGAAGGGGGTGGAGGAAATAGACCAAGGTATGTCTAATATTGGGGACATCTTGTTAATTAAAGTTGAGACTAAGTGTGGTTGTAAGTGCAAAGAAGTAAATTGAAATTCAGATTCTGCCCTTTTTAAAGGAAGGGAATTTCACTAGATGGAATGGAATGCTCCACTCTTCAGCCCTCCAATATAATGAGGAGGCTGTGGAAGGTGACAAAGTATATCCAAAATTGAGTTAAACAGCATAATGATTCTGGTGATCAGCTTATTCCCAGAGAGGCATCTCATGGAGTTTGGACCAAGCAGGGCTGTAGATGCAAAGTGGATGCCTATATTACTCAAATTATGGTGTAGCCTTTTAGACTAAATTTGTTTTTCTAGTCATGAACTTTCCTATTTGTGGCTCCACTCAATTTGCAAAAGAAAGGGAAGAAGGGAGAAAGGATTTGTGCCTAATAAGTACCAGACACTGTGCTTAATACTTTTCAAATATTTGATCCTCACAACCATTCTGGGAAATTGATAGTATTATTTACCTCCATTTTGCAGTTGAGGAAAGTGAGGCAAAAATAAGTTAAGTGACTTGTGCAGGATTACATAGCCAGAGTCTGAAGCTGTATTTGAACTCAGGGCTTCCTGATTACTAAGCTCATTGCTGTATCCACCACCATCTAGTTGCTAAACTGAATTGACAGATCATTCTTAGGACCCGTGATTATTGGATACATTTACATGAAACAAAGTTTAGCAAGGATTGGCAAAGTGCCTGTTTTTTTTTTTTTTTTTTTTTTTTTTTTTGGTAAAACCCCAGTCAAGAATGGTTTTCATATTTTAAAATGAAGGTTTATGGAATTTTAAAATGTAAAAATCATTCTTAGCTCACAGGTCATACAAAATGGCCTTGCATGCTGGATCTATCAGTTTATAATTTTCTGACTGCTGCTCTGTCAGACTCAATTACTTTCCCGATTCACACTACTTAGGATTGGGACCCTTCCTTTTAGGTAGATACCGAATAATGAAAACTTGTGCTTATAGTCAGTATTTAATTGTATCTGTGATCTCACCAATATGGGTCTTCACTCCAGGGATACAGATGCTTACTAATTTAGTTGGATCTTTGTATTTACCTAATAATAACTAGCATTTATGTAGAGCATATTATATGCCAGGCAGGGGTAAAGAAATGTATATATTAAATGTGAATAGATAATAGCATATGGCAAACAAAGGGAATTATCAAAGACATGTGTGAGTGAAAAGTATGGCTCAGTGAGCCCATATACTTATCTAGGGCTTTAAAGTTTACAAAGAACATGTCTGATGTGGGATAGGTATTGCTAGTATTGTTGCACTCATGTTATAGATGAAGAAACTGAGGATGAGAAAAATTAAATTACTTTGTCTATGATTGTAATAATTAATTTCAGAATTATTTGAACCTAGGGTCCCATCAAATTCCAAAGTCCAGAATTCTATCTACTTTGCCAAAATATGTTTATTTTTGAAGCATAATTATACATATGGCAATACAACATTTTCACAGTCAACCCACTACATAATCTGGCAAAGTCAATAGTTCACATTTTTATGGTCTGCAAAGCTCCTTCACCATAGCTACACTGTCTCATTTAATTTTTCACATGGTAAAATAACTATCAGATTGGGGGGGGATGAAGAAGTAAACATTTGTTTTTAAATTTTTATTTTTTCTTAATTTGTGGACCTACAATTTAAAGCATTAAATAACTATATCAACGGTATTTTATAAGTGTAAGGATATGAGATTTTGGGATAAGGATTTATTTGGAAAATAATTATTGGAAAATTTGGAAAGCAGTATAGGAGAAACTGGGAATAGACCAATAATAATTTTACACCATTTACCAGGATATGGTCAAAATGGATACATGACCTAGATATAAAGTAAGATATTATAAGAAAATTAGAAGGAAAGGGAACATTATGTATCAGGCTTATAATATTACTTATTATTACACTTACTTATCATATTTATGGATAGGCAATAATCTATGAATAAACAAGAAGAGCAAGGTTAGATGTAAAGTGGATAATTTATATTTTAACAGTAATGAAAAGGTTTGGGACAAATGAAATAAATGTTTATTTTTAAATACCTACTATGTCGTCTCATACTCTTCTATGGTACTTTACATAGCTAAGTATGTAATATGAGGTAAGGCTGGAGCTTGATACATATTTTCCTTTTTTCCCCCCGAGGCAATTGGGGTAAATGACTTGCTCGAGGTCACATAGTTAGAAAGCATATTTTCTAACTGAAGATCTCTTCTTTCCACTAAATCAGATCATTGCTATTGCTACATTCCCCCACCATAGTGAATTATCATCACATATATTATCAGCTTGTGAAGGCACCCAGAATAGTGTGCAAAATAGAAACTATTATTGTTATTTTTTTTACTATTGTAACCAAAATTAAGATCAAGTTTCTATAACAATAATCTTGAAATTCAAGCTTGTGGCCTGAGCCTATCCTGTCATTACAACATATATTTACATTATATATGTTGGATGTATCTAAATAAATGCAATACATTTAAATGTGGAATTTTCAAAGGAAATATGTGGATGGTTTTGTCTAGCGTCCTGGTTTTGCAGAGATGGAACTTGAAGATCAGAGATGAGATGTTTCATGACTCACTATCCATGGTATCATAGCTAGTTAAGAACAGAGCCAAGACTGAAATCCATGTCTCTAATACTGCTTATTTTCACTGCTTAGAATAGTTTCCCGTGTGCTTTGGTACCAGAAGACACAATCTTATCCAAGACAGAGTTATAGATACATAGTAACATTGGTTTAGGTGACATGTAACAGTTAAAGCTTTCCTTGTGGTAATCATCATTCTCTCTAGGAACCTCTTATAACTGGCCAATTTATAAACTCCCCCGGATTCTGTAGTTGGTACCCCTTGATCCAGCTTTTTAGTTGTGTTAAATTTTGTCCTAACAGACTATTCTGAGTTTCCAGGAGAAACTTAAACATAAACTCAGACAGTTTAATGCCACTTGTAAAAATAAGTTTTCTGAAATAGATTTTATAGGGTTCTTAAGTTCCATAGACAGTAGGTCAGAAATATTTTAGGATTTGGATTTAGTAATGCTTAAATTTTTTCACATTGATGAAATGAACTGGCAGATAGGATGGTGGTCATTTTTATTTTGTTATTGGGTTTATTTAGCATTTAGAATCACTATAAACACACTAAATATGTGTGTATCCGTGTATTTTGTCTTTACACATGCATATAAGGACATCTATAACTAGCATAACTAGGCAGGCTCATATTTAACTTAGACTTTGGTTTCTTTTTCTTTAGTCTAAAAGTAGAACCATTTATTTTGTAGATTTGTCAGTAAGCCATATTAGAAAAACTGCCTTGTTACCCTGCAGCCAATCCTCATATAGGGGGCAGCTTTTCTATTGTTTAAAGAATTTCTTTTAATTATAGCAAAGAATTGAAATCTAAGGGAATGACTACAAATTGTGAAATAACTAAAGAAGTATAGTCATATAATGTTATAGTGTAATGTACAAGAATAACGGCATATTATTTTGCCACTAGAAATGACAGAAGAGATGATTTTTGAGAACACTTATATAAATGGATGCAAAGTAAAACAAACAGAACCAGGAGGAATAATTTTTGTAATAGTAACATTGTCAAGAGAAAAACAACAAACAAAAATAGTTTGTATTTGATATATTAACCAACCAAACTCTATTTTGAATATTTTTTTAAAAATTCCTCTTTCCAAGTAAGTTGAAAATATGGTTTATGTTTTAGTTGATAAATTGAAGGCATAAGGTAGAGGGAGAGTGTTGTTTTGTTTGTTTTTTTTTAATACATAATGGAGAGTTTCCTCAAAACTTTTGAATGATCTCAGGTGTTATTGATTGGAAAATTTTCCTGAACCTGAGTTGTTAAATACTGGAAGGAATCCTGAGAAGTGAATGAGTGTAGAGTTAGGGATATCCAGAATGTCTTCTATGAGGACTGGCTGTAACTGCATTTCCTTTGACAGGCAAAATTGGAAACTAAATATAATCTTAAGGTTCATGAGAGCATAATTATGCCTAGATGTGAAAATTTTAAATTACTATGTTTCTGAGCTTTATTTTCTTTCATTGTCCATCTATATCTTTTCCTGTAGTCTCATCTTTGCTAAGTTTTTCACTTCAGGTTTGATAAACCTACAGAAGAGCAAGTGAGTATTGTGCATTAGGAACTTGATTCATTTTGTTAGCATTTTATTTGGTGTTGATTTTTTTTAATGGCAGTGGCTTTTTCAGTAATCTGGGGCACTATGTATAATTTAAGAAGCTCTTGTGGAGGTTAATGGGTTCAGTGATCTCTAATTAGATAACTCACAAATGTATATATATTGGGAACATCAAATTAGAAGGTGGTGCTATAGAATCCTTCTAGTGCATCCCCTGTAGTTTACACATAAGAGAACTAAATTCCAGTGATGATAAATAAGTGACCTGTCCTAAATCACAGAAAGCAGGTGGCATTTGAAACCAGGCCCTCTGATTAGTAATATTCATTTTCCCACTATACTACATTACCTCTGTAGACCTCTTTTCTCTCAGAAGAACAGTCCTATATCTCTAGATGTCTGGTGGACATGTCTACCTGAACCACCTCTCATAATAGAGTTATAGATTTCAAGCTGGAAGGGCCAGAGGATTAATCCCTTCATAGTATTGATGAAGAAACAGGATTCAAGAAAGTGATTTGCCCAAGAACACAAAGGTATTAATTGTCATCAGGGGGATTTAAACCCAGATCCCCTGATTCTGGATGATTCTGTGTCTTCTGTTTTGTACAACAGTGATGTTAAACTCAAATATTGGGGCTACTAGCTCATATACAAGGATTCCCACAAATCACATATTGACTTTGAAAATCATATACTAACATTATCTGTTTTCTCATATTTTTATTTATTTTGTTAAATATTTTCCAATTATATTTTAATTACATCCATAGCACTCATATTGGGGAATATGAGGGGCAGCATGTTTGAGACCTCTGATATACGAGATGGAATTGCCTCCCTTTCCCCTCCACCTCAAACATGCCTTTTAATGTCTTTACTCCAGTGAAGAGTACTTCCACTTTTGCTGTCATCCAAGTTTTGAATCTCATGATCATCTTTGATTCCACATAACCAGGTGCTTACCGAGTCTTAACAGTTCCGTCAAATGGAAGCTGGTGTATTCTTTATATATGTGTATCTCCATTAACTATCATGGTAATTGCTCTATGATTGCAGGGTGGTAATGGACAAGAAAGCTCTAAGCTAGCTATTTTAAAAAAATATTTTGAATATTTTCCTAGGGGATTGTCAAAATATTGGTGCCTGTATACATGAAGTTTCTGTACCGTGTAAATGTACTGTACATATGCAATATGTATGTATGATAACTTCCTCATCATTGAGAATATATTACATATAATATGTATATATGTATTGATGTATGGCTAGAGAATCATCTAGTATAAAGCAGCAATTATCAAAACCATTTGGTACTGCCTAAGAAATAGAGTAGTTGATCAGGGGAATAGATTAGATTCACAAGATGCAATAGTCAGTGACTATAGTAATCTAGTATTTGATAAACCCAAAGACCCCAGCTTCTGGGATAAGAATTCACCATTTGATAAAACTGCTGGGAAAATTAGAAACTAATATGGCAGAAACTAGTCATTGCCCCACACCTAACATCCTGTACTAAGAATGTTATAAGGCCAAAATGCATTCATGGTTTTCATAAATAATGATACCATAAGTAAATAACATTTACCTCTCACATCTGTGGAGAATGAAGGAATTTGTGACCAGAGAAGAACTAGAGGATATCATGAAATACAAAATGGATAATGTTGATTATATTAAATTAAGAAGTTTTCATACAAGCAAAACCAATGCAAACAAGATTAGAAGGGAAAGAATAAACTGGGAAACCATTTTTATAATCAAGGGTTATTATAAAACCTCATTTTTAAAATGTGTAGAGAATTGACTCAAGTTGATAAGAATTCAAGCCATGGACCAGTTGATAAATGGTCAAAAGATATGAACAGACAATTTTCAGATGAAGAAATTAAAACCATTTATAGTCATATGGAAAAACACTCTAAATTGCTTTTAATCAGGGAAATGCAAATTAAGATATTTCTGAGGTACCACTAAGCACCTCTCAGATTTGCTAAGGTAATGATGAAAAGATAATGATGAATGCTGGAGGGGATGTGGGAAAACTGGGACACTAATAACATTGTTGGTGGAGTTGTGAACTGAGCCAACCCATCTGGAGAGCAATTTGGAATTATGCCTAATGGGCTATCAAACTTTGACACCCTTTGATCCAGTAGTGTTTCTACTGGGCTTATATCTCAAAGAGATTTTAAAGGAGGGAAAGGGGCCCACATGTGGTAGCCTTTTTTGTAGCTGCAAGAAACTGAAAACTGAGTGGATGCCCATCAGTTAGGGAATGGCTGAATAAGTTGTGGTAGATGAATGTTATGGAATACTACTGTAATATAAGAAATGATCAGGATGATTTGAGAGAGGCCTTATATAAAGTGATGCTGAGTGAAGTGAGCAGAACTGAGGAGATCATTGTACACAGCAACAGCAAGATTATACAATGATCAATTCTTACAGACATGGCTCTTTTCAATAGCAAGGTGATTCAAGCCAGTTCCAATGATCTTGGAATGAAGAGTCATCTACCTCCAGAGAAGGGACTGTGGGGACTGATTGTGGATCACAACATAGTATTTTCACTTTATTATTTGCTTGCATTTTTCTTTCTCAATTTTCTTCTTTTTGATCTGATTTTTCTTGTGCAGAATGATAATTGTGGAAATATGTATAGAAGAATTGCACATGTTTAACATATATTGGATAACCTGCTGTCTAGGGAAGGGGGGGTGGGAGGAAGAGAGGGAAAAATTTTGAAACACAAGGTTTTGCAAAGGAAAATGATCTATGCATATGTTTGAAAATAAAAATATGTTTTAATTTTAAAAAGTCACTAATCTGTGCATGACCTTTGTTTCAATAATACTACTATTGGGTCTGTGGCCCAATAATGCAAAGTAAAGAGTCTCATGTATATAAAAAATGGTTATAATAGTTCTCTTTGTGGGTACAAAGAATTGGAAACTAAGGGGATGTCTATCAATTGGGGAATGGCTAAATAGATGATGATATATGAATGTAATGAAATACTATTATACTGTAAAAAAAAAGTAAAGTTTCAGAGAAATCTGAAAAAAAAGAGAATCATGTGATGATAATACATATATAAATGAATAGGGTGTGCAAAAGTCTTAGTGCAGTTATTAGCTCTCAGGATAGCCTGTATACCTTCCTGAACAACATGCATGTATTTGTTTTTCCTTACAAATTTGTTGGCCAGTTTATATGTACCTGTGGATAGCTAGGGATCACATGCCTGTATGTAATTATCTTTTTTATGGTCCTTGCAATGTTCTCTCTAGAATTGACTCCTTCATCAAAATTTTACTTTCCTGCTTTTAATAAAGTACATTATTAAATCTTTTATCCATTCAGTATTGTACTTGGTGACATTTAAGGACCGGCATCATAAGCATCAGTTCTCAGGTTATGGGACTGTTGACAAAGATAGGTTGGGATAATTTTTTGAAGCTTTACCATTGGTGGTCACATGTTCCATTATGTTTATTCCTGCTTCTCCATTTTTCCAGTTCTTCTGAATTACCTTGTTCCTTACTATTCCTTTGATTAAGCTTTTGAAAAGAAACAGGACAGGGGCCCTGTACTTGGGGAATTGGTAGTCTTTGAGGATTTTTAAAAAATAACTTGCATGTATAAAGTAATTACTCACAAGACAAAGTGCTAAATGGAATATAATCGTGCTGATATATATGATGGCCATAATTACTGGTTAATCAAGAAAGCAAAGCTAATAAATACTGGGGCTCGAATTTAGACTTAACTCTTTTAGTTCCAAATCCATTCCACCAGACCACAGTTGTCTCTTTGAAACAGATCTCATTATCATCATCTTCAGCAGCAGTTGTTCCCCAGGAATGATGAGCTGACATGTGTTTATTCATTATAGCTTCCTGGGTGCATGAAGCAGGTCATAAATAAACCAGGAATCACAACTGCTTTTTAAAATCCCTCTACTCTCAAGTGGGTCTAGTGTATGAGGAATGGCTACAAAATAAATAATACAGATTTTCTAGTATGTCTCCTAGACAAGCCGGCCCAGATTTATCAATTGCCCTACTTTTGGATAGGGAAAACAAAGCAACAAAAAAGTATCTTTCAAAATAAAGTATGAGTATACTTACTTATATATTAGTGTAACAGTGAGATGGTTCAGTACTCATAGGGTTAGACTTGAAGTTAAGAAGACCTGAATTCAAATTCTGCCTCAAAAATTCTCTAACCTTTAATCTTTCTTGCCTTCAGTTTCCTCATCTGCAATATAGAGATCATACCAGCACCTAGATCCCAGAGTTTTTATGAAGATCAAATGAGAACAAACATGAAACATATTTCAAACTTTAAAGTGCCATAAATGCTCATTTTTACTAGTCATAAATATGTCTATGTCTGTATATACAAATATATACGCTTTTTCCTTGGGGAAATAAAAGAATGCATGATAGGTATAATGAGTAGTTTATAAGATACTACCAACAAAGTATTATGCACAATAGTGATTCTCATCCTTTTTATTCTCAAGACCTCTTTATACTTTTAAAAATTATGGTGTATCCATTGATATTTATTGCATTAGAAATTAAATAAAATTTAATTAAGTTTTAACTATTTTAATAGTTTAAAATAAGTATTTTAAATATATTTTCAAATTTTAAAATACTCATTTAAATTCCCTTTCTCCCCAGCTTCTACTATCTGCTTCTACATTTAATCTATTGCAATATATTATTTTGGTTGAAAATCTTGGCTCAAAAATATGTAGTTGGAAAATTGAGGCATTTTAATAGTCAGATAAACTCTTAGTAGTATTATAAAAATAATGCCATTTTATTATATAGCATAATAAAAATTATTATACAGACCTTGTCAAAGAGTCTTGGGACCTTTAAGGGTTCTTGGAGCACAGTTTGAAAACTCTGAAAGATGGTCTAGAAGAAAAATAAATAGTATTTATGTTATGAGTAAGATGTGTGTATGACTGAAAAAAAAGATGAGCCATTCATAGGCTAGCCAGTCTTTGTGCTCTTTTGGAATTCGTGCAATATCAAGAGGTCTAAGAGAAGAACATATAGGTCATGGACAAGAGTTTGACAGGTGGGAAGATGAGTGGATTGCAATTTATGACTCTGGAGGGAAGACTCATTGACAACATTGTAGATCCTCTTGGAAGAGGGATTAAATTTGTTTGACTTGGCTCTAGAGAGTGAAACTAAGACCAGTCAATGGTTTCAGGTCAGTGTAAGAAAAGAGAAAAATCCATTCAGCTTGTTCTCCATCTCTAGAGGTTTTTAAGCATTATCCGGATAAGTCCATTGTATATATGTTCTGGGGCATCATGGAACACTGGAAAGTGTTGGAATCAGGAGAGTTCTAAATTCAGATCCTGCCTCTAACTCTAACTCTAATTGGATGTGAAAGTCATTTAACTCTCTCAAAGTGTCAATCTCCTTATTAATTAAATGGAAAACAATAATGCTTCTCGTACCTCCCTCAAGAAGATGGGTTGTAAAGTTGGAATGAGCTAATATTTAGAAAAAAATATTCTATAAACCACAATCATAGCAGTGACAGTGATGATGATGTGTCAGAGAATATTCATGCGTTAAGTGACTTGCTGACACTTCTTCAAACCTTCTCCAGCTCTAGGAGTCTATGTGTTTCCCTTTTCTGCACCTCCTTCTCATTTCCTACCAAACTCCTTGGCAGTTTCCAGTAATCTTATGTTTCTTTCTGTAGCCATTCATGAAAACATTAATAAAAAAGAAGCTGATAGTCTCATTATGAATTTAAATCATAGTTATTGCTCAGTTCAGAAGAAATGGTATCTTTAGTGACAGGGACAGAAGGCTGGTCTCTGGGTTTTTTGTTAAAGTTTTTTTTTAAAAAAGAATTTTGAGCATCAACCACAGCTAAGGGTACTATTTTGAGAGGCAGCCTTCTTCTATCTGCAAAAGTCTCACATATTCACAACCTGGAGCTATTACTTCTCAGTGATAGTTCCAAGAACTGCAGGGTGGGGATAGGTCTTCCATGAGTTTGGCTCTCTGAAACACTTAATGGTAGTCAGCCTTTTGGTACTCCTTGCCTCTTAGCTTCAGTCTTTGCCAGAGAAAAGTGAATATTTTCTTGCTTCCTACCTTTTAACAGAAAGGGTACAGATTGCTATGTATGTTTTTTGGAGAGGATCAATATGAGGATTTGTTTTGTTTGACTATGCATATTTTTACAAGGGTTTGGGAAGTGTGTGTGTGTGTGTGTGTGTGTGTGTGTGTGTGTGTATGTGTATATGAGAGAGAGAGAGATTCAAATGGGAATAATGAGAGGAAGACAAAATAGATTTTTATGCTAATTTTAAAAATAATATAAGATTTTAAAAGCTTTCTCCCTTTTTTTACAAGGTTGCTCTGGCCATACTTCCAAAGCAGTCTGATATGCTGCATGCCTCAGTTGCATGTTCCAGAGGCAGGTGCCCAGAGTTATTCTTGGCAAAAGTATCTCTAAGACAACACAGGTGCTTCAGAAGACAAATCCGCTTCAGAAGGGGTACAAGTCAGAGTATGTGCAGGATTATTTTGGCTCCTAGGCATTCCTCTGACCCCATTAAGCCTGGCTCCAGGGAGCATAAGGCAACCCACAGAGAATGTTAGTTACATCCTGTGGGAGTCTGACTTTAAACCAATATGAGATTTTCTTTGCCCCTACCCCGCCTTTTTCCTCTGGCCACATCCTTAGTAAGTGGTGACAGAAGGCCCCTTGTTGCTTGTTGACCAAAGATTCTTTGATGAGAAAGATCGTTTCAGCTGTGAACATCAATTTACTATCAAGAAAAACTAAGCAACATTTCCTAAGGAAATGATTTCTCTTTTCATTGCTCAAGTCTTTATAAAATAAGAGAGTATTAGAGCAGGAAGCAGTTGAAATTTCTGGTGTTTGGAGACAGTGGAGTAAGATTTTTTTTTGTAATTTAATAGTAAGAGTGAGTGATTCAGTTTATAATTAAATCTTATACTTAAAAAGATCTCTTGATACTAGAAGAAGCCCTCTGAGGGAAAGATCTTATAAATTTTACTGATGTTTATTTAGGATTTGCAAGAATTCCTCACTTCCCATAATGAATTTTAGGAAATCAGGTCACAAAGTGAAATTGCTCACTACATTATAATTGGGGTTGTGTTTTTGGCCAGTCAATCAACAAATATTTTTAAATACTTTATTATTTGACAAGCTGAGGATCCAGGTATAAATGGTAAAACAGTCCTTAGACATGAGGAACTTATATTCTAACAGAGTAGAAAAGTATGTCATACACATAAATACATGTCTCTGTATGTGACACACACATACACCCCCCATAAAGTGTCCAAAAGCAGTGCTATTTATAAGTTATTAGAGCTTTATGTGTATGGACAGTATACATTTATGAAACGCATACTATGTGCTCACTGTGCTAAGGGATACAAGTCCAGAGAATGAGCCTCAATTCTAATAAATCTATACAACACAAAATATAGTGAACAAACACAAATGAACTTTATCTTAAAGAAAAAGAATGGCTGTATGAGGCAGAGGCATGTCATTCTGGACATGGAGGGCAGCCAAAGATAAGAGGTGGTGTTTATAGCATATATAGAATTAGAGAAAAAAACAGGGACATAACATTAGAAAAAATTTGTAGGTATGATCTTCATTCAAAGAATATTTACTGAGTCATTTATGTGGAGAATTGTTCTAGGAGCCAATGGAGATCCATTCTGTATCTCAAAAATGAGTATTTTCATAATCACTTAAAATATGAAAATTCTACTAAAATCCTTTAAATATGTTGTATTATGTCTACATAAGGTGCCAGTGTATAATAAAATGTTTTCAGTTCTGCTTTATTATATCGTGTCTTCTCTTTATCTTAATTAAATGGTTAATGGTTAAAAAATTAATTTTCCTTGGGAAAGGATGACTTTTTCTTTCCAATAATATCAGAGTAACCTGAAGAGGAAGAGGAATTCAGAATTACTCTTGATCATTTAATTTGAGGTTGTTTTTTTTTAAAGAAATAAAATCTGGGGTCTTTTGCATTTTTTCTTTATTACTTTTTCCTTTTTGATCTGATTTTTCTTGTGCAACTTGATAATTGGAAATATGTATAAAAAATTGCACATGTATAACATATTGGATGTATGACATATTGGATTACTATGGAGGAGGGATGGAAAAAATGAAACAAAAGGTTTTGCAAAGGTGAATTTTAAAATTGTTGATGCATATGTTTTGACAACAAAAAACCTTTAATAAAAAGATGTAAAAGAAAAATTACAAAAAAGAAAAATAAATAAAATCATACACTTATATGTATACATATAGACACGTATCCTTATCAGAGGAGTTATTGTGTGGAAAAAGCAGTGAGTTTTGAGTAAAAATTTGGGTTTGAATTGCATTTCTGATACATCTGTGTTATATTAAGCAAATGATTTTACCTCCCCAGGCCTCAGCTCTCTTATCTGTAAAGCTGGATACTAGGTGGGATAGAATGTGAGGAAGTCCTCTCATACACTTGCTAGCCCTCTATGATCTTGGGAAAGTACTTAGTCTCTTTCTCAAGTCTCTTTCTGTAAAATGGGTATAATATAAGGCTATTATGCAGATCAAATAACATAAGTAAAGCACGTGGCAAGCCTTAAAGTGTTGTAAAGGCTAGTTATTTAATAATTATAAAAATAAAAAGGGCTGAATTAGTTAATTGCTAAAATCTCTTCTAACACTTTCTCTAATCCCATTATTCTAATTGTTGGACTTGAAGAACAGAAATGTCTTGAACCTGACCTTGGCCACCTTCTTTATTTGCTTTCTCTTTTTTCAAAATCACCTCGGGCAACAACTATAAAAGGAAAGGAAAGTCTCAAGAGAGTAACCTTAAAGGTGCCTGGGGAATGAAATAAAGCTAATTATCCTTTGTTCAGGTGAAAGGAGGTGTGTTTATGAGTTGATTGCAGGGTCCAGTTCCAGGTTTGTTTTTAGGTTCAAGCTGCTCTGTTTAAGGTCTGGAGCTGCTTTTGAAATCTTTGAGAATGTAGGTTAAGACTTGAAGAGGTGAAATTAAGTACTGTTTTTATAGAATTAAATTCAAAGCAGTAGAGTGTTCTAGCCCCAGATCATAGAAACTAACTGTGATGGCTTTTTTTGCTGCCAAGGCCATGAAATTATTCTTAGAGCTTAATGTACCTGTACCCCCACACACATATACCTCAAATCTCTGGAGGTCTCTAAACTCAAATGGAAATCAATTACATATTTTCCCCCTTACCTTTATGTAAAATTGAGCATTTACTCTAGTTGTTTAAAAACTTCATTCTTAGAAAGGGTATCCTCTTCACCAACTGCCAGAGAATCTGTGACATCAAAAAATGTTAGGAACTTTAGTATAAATAGTAATATAAACTGGAATGTAAAAGCTTTATGTCAGTGCTTCTTTTAAAGCTTCCTGCAACTTTTGAGCACAAATAAATACAGATAGATATTATAAACATGCCTTGCTCAATATAAAACAACAATAATCCAAAATACCCCCAAATCCCATCTTAGTTTCCAGTAGAATGTTTCTTTTTTCATATAAAGCTTTTTTTTTTATTTTCAAAAGACATGCATAGTTTTCAACATTCACCCCTGCAAAAGCTTATGTTCCAATTTTTTTCTCCCTCCCTTTCCCCCACCTCTTCCCTTAAATGGCAAGTAATACAATATATGTTATACATGTGTAGTAATTCTTCTAGCCATATTTCTACAATTATCATGCTCCACAAGAAAAATCAGATCAAAAAGGAAAAAAATAGAAAGCAAAATGCAAGCAAATAACAAAAAAGTGAAAAATACTATATTGAGATCCACACTCAGTCTCTACAGTCCTCTCTCTGGGTGCAGATGGCTCTCTCCATCACAAGATCATTAGAATTGGCCTGAATCACCAGAATATAAGCTTCTTGAGGACAGGGTTTCTTGTTTCATTTTTTTTGTCCTCTTTGTTTTTCTAGCAGGTCAAATGGACTCCAAGCTGAGCCTAGAATTGAACAGGAGGAGGATAGTAGCCAGGATTCTCCTTAGGAAATTTCATACTTCTTTTCATAACCTCAAGCTTCTAATTGAAACAATGTATTATTTGTTTATTTATTCATTCATTCATCTGGTTGCTTTTTTGTTTGTTGAGACTGCTGCCTTATCTTTCCTGGCTGGAAATACAGCTGCTAGTCAGGAGCCTGATATCAATGTGGAAGTTTTCCCTCCTCGGGCATCCTGGTGGTACTTTGCTCCCAGGAGTTCACCATTTTTTGTTACAAGACTTAATATTAAGTAGCTTTAGCATAAGCATGGACAAAACCAATCTTCCTTTTCCAAAAAACAGCCCTTTATGTACTTGACCCATTTTCTTCTTCTCATCACCATGTATTACGGACTAAGATCATTAACCACCTTGGTTGGTCTTCTCTGTAGACTTCCCAGTGTCCATTAACTGTGGTACCCAGAAATGAGCACATGACTCCAGATGAGGTCAGAGTTCAGTGGTATTTTCTCTGTTTCTCTCTATTTTGGAAGCTTTGCTGCTCTTATTCTAGATCTGGGTAAAATGAACTTTTAGTTATTGAATCATTGAGTTTGCAATCCACTGAAAGCCCCAAATCTTTCAGAATCACTTTTGCTTTGCCATCTCATACTTGTCGAAGTTGATGTTGTTGGGATTTTTTTGGTACCCAAGTGTAAAACTCTATATTTATCTCTGTTTAATTGAATCTTACTAGTTTTACTCCAGAGAGACTCTAGACTGTCTTCCATCCCTCTTTGTCTTAGCTATCCCTCCCAGCCTTATGTCATTTGTAGATTTGATGAGTATGACATCTGTGTATTTATTCAAATCATTGATAAAAATGTTAAACACAGGGCCAGGCGCAGAACCCTAGAAAGGGTACTCCTCATAAAGACCTGTTGACATTGAACAATTAACAACTAACTAACTACTCTTTGATTTTGGCCAATTGGGTAGTTATGGATGCATTAAATTGCATTATTGTTTAGTCCCAAACTCTCCACTTTCTCTATAAAAATAGTATGAGATAGTTTATTAAAAGCTTTGTTAAAATGTGGATTAAAATTAAAATAATTCTCAGTCCCATATGGCATTTTTGGAGTTATAGTGGAAGAAAAGAGCATAGAAGTACTATGAATCAGTTTTGATACTGCTTATCTTTATTGTTTTAAATATTGAATGTGGTCAATTTCAGCTCTTCTTTTAATTTATCAATTAGTGAATTGAAAGAATGCCTGAGAGACTGATGGGGGAAAAAAGGCCCTGTAAAGAAGTTGCAGCTAACTGGAAAGATTATCCCAAACACTTCTCAGAGGGATTACTAAAAAGTTGGTTTAATTGTTTTTCCAAAGGTGCTGGGTATACAAAGGTAGAAATAAAACTGTCTAAATTACAGTTGAGTGATTTAAGTATTTACTGTATACCCAGTCCTGTGCTAAGCACTAGGGATGCAAGACATTCTAAATGATATACCATAGTAAGTGCAGCTGTAGCACAGATGGAAAGGGCCCAGAACTCCTTAGGGTTCAGTAGCCATGGTAATACATCTTTTTTGTTGTCATTTTCATTAATAAAAACCATATCTTTCTCTTATATTTAGCCATTTGATGGTGTCAAGGACTTGGGAATTTGCCAGAACTTTATTTTCCTAGGTTATCTTCAATTTGGGGGATAAAGAAGAAGAGGTAGTTGCTTCTCTGGTCAATAGCTATTAGAACCTGGTTGAAAGTAGGGTTGGTGATCTAGTGGCAGGTGCTGTTCTCAGAGCTCTTGGGCTTTCCTGCCTGTTGGTATCAGTAGTTGTAGGTGATGGTAGAGGGGCCAAGTTTTGCTTCCCTGGAAAATACTTGTGGGTTAGCTGAAAGCAAAGCTTGTGGGCTAGAGTATACAGCCATGCCCAGGGCTTGTGAACTTGACTTACTCCTCAGTGGCAGTAAGTGTTGGTGATGACTTCTGTGATTATTTTTCATTTCATGATTTTCTTAGTGCTTACATGGAATTGTTTGACATGAAATTGCTTCCCAATCACAGAATAAATGACTACCGTATTAACAGATAATTATGAAATATAACAAGGGCTGTGTTGTATAGTAAGAATAATATAGCAGTGACTTAGTAGAAAGAGCCTTGAAGAGAATACCTGGATGCTAGTCAGGGGTCTGCTTGTTTATCATAGTAATTCTGTGATCATAGACAAGTTCTTGATCTCTCTGTGTCTCCTTTTGGAGTAAATAACATCCATGGTTCCATAGCTCTAGAATTTCCGTGCTCTAAAACAATATGATTTCAAGGCATAGACAACTTCATACCTATTAGCAATTACATAAGTAACTAAAGAAGAGAAAGGCTGATGCGGGCTTTTTACTAAATGAAAATCTGCTCGACTTAATTAAAACCACCAATTTGAGCTTGCTCAGGTAAGGATGTGAATGAATATAAGTCATTGGCCCACATACTTCAAAAGAATAACAGGTGGCAGGAATAATGGATATCCATCCATATGGCTTCTTTTAAAAATTAATAATCATTTTTTTCTCTCTATAACCTATCCCCAAAGGAACAAGGAAGGAAAAAAAAGCCTTTGTAATGAATTTGCATAATCAAGAAAAACAAATTCCCAAATAGGATTTTATCCAAAAAGTGCATCTCATTATGTACATTTACATAATTTCTCTGTTAGTTTATTTTCATGTTGTCCCCTCCATTACATTGTGAACTCCTTTGAAAAGTGTATTTTGCCTTTTTATAACTCCAGCACTTAACAGAGTGCCTGGCACATAGTAGGTACTTAATATTTGTTGATTGATTGGATAGCAGTCTTTATCATAAAACCTCTGGGATTTTGAGTGATCATTAGGTTCATCAGAGATCCTAACTTTCTCTCTCTTTTTTTAAATAACATTTGACTTTTTCAAACAGTCTTAAGGACTACATAAAGAGGAGCAATTTGAATTTTAGCAATATAAATATTTGAAGAATTCCTCCAAATTTTACAAGTGAGTTAGGACCAGTACATTCATTAGTTATTGAGATGTCCCAGGTTTTTTTTTTTTTTTTTTTTTTTCTCACTGACAATTGATGACTTATCCTGATGAGACAGCAAAAGAAGTCATAGGAAGGCACAATTAGACTAGTTTGGCTAGTTTTTTGTTTTTTTGTTTTGTTTTGTTTTTCCTATAGGTATAGGTTGCCATATTTTTTATCTGATTAGATAGTGTTTTTGGATGGTAGGTAGAATAAACACCACCTGAGAAAATCTTCAGAGGGAACTGAAGACATTTTACATTGGTTTCTAGGATTCTGTAATTTACTAAAAGCCCAGGAAGGCAGGACCCTTGATTGCTGCCATATTTTCAGCAATTTAAGATGTTTCAATTTATCAAAAAATGTGATAAAATACTATTTTAAGTAATAATATTAATAGATAGGACTTTTGGTTTCCCTTGACTTATAGTTTTACTGATTTGATTTACTGAAAGTAAAGAAGTTTATCATCATTATCATCATCATCCTCATCATCATGATGGCTAGTGTTTATATAAAGATTTAAGGTTTGCAGAATATTTTATATAATGATAATAAGAACAGCTAGTATTTATATAGTACTTAAAGATTTGTAATATACTTTACAAATATTGTCATAGTTGATCCTTAAAAATTTATTGAACTGAGACAAATAATTTAACTGACTTGTCCAAGAGATATCTGCTCAAGGATATTTAGCTCAGTGAAGAGAAGATTCAAGAAGCATGCCATGCTCGGAAGAGAGAGAGCCGGATTCAGGCAAGTGACCTGGGTTTGAATATTGTCTATGACACTTAACTGACTTCTGCATTCCTTTGGTAAATCACTACAGCTCTGGACTTTTGTTTCTTCCTTTTATAGCAAAGGAATTGGTTTAAGTGGCCTCTTTAAGGTGCTTCTTAGAGTGAGATATTACATCAGCCCCATTTTACAGATGAGGAAATTTAGGCTCAGAGTAAATAAATTAAATCCATAATCAGTCTTAGAAACAAAATTTGAACCCAAATTATCTTTACTTCAAGTCTTAGAACTCAACGAATGACTCTTGGCCAATGAGTGATTAATGTTAGACATACATTAGTATTTTTAAAGAGTTTTTCTGTAATACTAACACATTGTTGGTGGAATTGTGAAATGATCTAATCATTCTAGAGAGCAATTTGGAACTGTGCCCAAAGGGCTATAAAACTATATTATAACCTTTGTTTCAGCAGGGTCTCTACTGGGTCTGTATCCCAAAGATATCATAAAAAGGGAAAAGGACCCACGTGTGTAAGGAACTGAAAATTGAGTGGGTGCCCATCACTTGGGGAATGGCTGAGTAAGTTATAGCATATAAATATAATGAAATAGTGTTCCATAAGAAATGATGATGCCAGAAAACCTGGAAATATTAACATGAACTAATGCTGAGTGAAATGAGCAGAACAAAGAGAACATGTGCACAGTAACAACAAGATTATGTGATGGCCTCTTTTCAACAATGATGTGATTCAAGGCAACTCCAATAGACTTGTGATGGAAAGAGCCATCCGCATCCAGAGAAAGAACTGTGGAGACTGATTGTGGACAACAACATAGTATTTTTCACCATTTTTGGTTGTTATTTGTTTACTTTTTTTTTCTTGTGATTTTTCCCTTTTGATCTGATTTTTTTTAATGCATCATGAGGAATATGGAAATATGTTTAGAAGAATGGCACATATTTAACTTGTGTTGGATTGCTTGCCATCGTGGAGAGTGAAGACAGGAGAGGAGAGGGAAAAAATGTGGAACACAAAAGTTTTGCAAAGATGAATGCTGAGAACTTTCTTTGTATATATTTAGAAAAATAAAAAATGTTTTTAAACCTTTATCTCTATTACATAATTCTTCATCTGAAAACTTTTAAAGTATCAAGGATGTTTCATGAGTGAAAAATGGAAGGACTGAATTTTTTCACTTGTGAAAGATCTTTGATAATTTTTTCAAATATCTGAAGGGAGAAAATTGTGTATTTATAAACAGCTGTCATATTTTATCATACCACACTTGCTCATCTTTATTTTTTTTTGACATAGTAAATAGCAACATTGATTCTTCTTAATTTAAGTCAGGTAGGAGGTCCAGCATTTGTCTTTTACCTTTGGAGGTATCATATTAACACCCAAAATTGTATCATTAAAATCAATCGGTATCATTGTTAGCAAAACAAAGTGACCTAAATTTCATTAGGTGAAAAAATGAAGTATAAATATCCTTTAATATGTTGAATAATTGTATTCTGAAATTTTAAATTTGAAGCAAAATTCCTGTATATACTCTCTTCTGATCTTGATATTTTATGTGATTAAATTGTAAGTACGTGTAGTGCAAAATGAATTAGAAGGGGAAATGTTTAATGGTATAGGAATTTTTTTTATTACTTTTTATTTATTTATTACTTTTTAAAATTAATTTTATAATTATAAATTTTTTGACAGTACATATGCATGGGCAATTTTTTTTTACATCATTATCCCTTGCACTCACTTCTGTTCCGAATTTTCCCCTCCTTCCCTCCATCCCCTCCCCTAGAGGGCAGGCAGTCCACACATGTTAAATATGTTATAGTATATCCTAGATACAATATATGTGTGCAGAAGCGAATTTCTTGTTGCACAGGAAGAATTGGTAGGAATATTTTTAATGCCAAATTTTGTTATTTTCCTAGATCTCCAGCTACACATACATACACACACATACACATACACACACCATTCTAGCCATTTTGAGTTTTTCTTTTGCATTTTGTTGTACTCAGATTTTGGAGGGTGAGGTGGATATTGTTACTCATTTTGGATGGCTGCCAATGAACCAGCGGTGCTATATTAAACCTGTTGTTAAGTCATTTTTCAGTTGTGTCCAACTCTTCATGGCCCCATTGGGGTTTTCTTGGCAAAGACAATAGTTCTCTAGCCCATTTTACAGATAGAGAAACTGAGGCAAACATGGTTAAGTGACCTGCCCGGAAACACATGGCTTAGTAAATCTTAAGTCTGATTTGAACTCAGGAAGATGTCTTTCTAACTCCAGGTGCTGCCCTCTATCCATTGCACTACTTAGCTGCCACAAAAGAGGGGCATGTCCTGAATTGAATCCTTGATCTCTGTCTCAAACTCAGAATCAAACCCCTAGATCTTTTATATTCAGATTTATACTAATATTAATCTAATGTTGAGGGTTTTTTTCCTACATTGTAAAGTGTTATTCTTAGAATCCAGATATTCCCAAACATAGCCAATTTTGTGATACAAGTCAGGTAGGCATTAAAATTCAACATAAGTCTTAATGGGCAGACTTTTGGGAATTTCAGTTCTACAAAATGAGATGCACTTCTACTTTGTTGAACAGAGTAGTAATGTATGGACCAAATTATGAAATTTGATACTCTGTATATTGCAAAAGTCTGGTTATATATTGTAATGTTTCAGTTTAAGGAACTTCTCTGCTGTGGGAATATGGCATAATTTAATACCATGAAGCACTAAAATTGTACATGGTAAACTATGATTTCATTCCACATTGTGCCTAAATGCAGAATAAGATAAACATGGAGGAACCATTAGTGGTTTATTGCATTTTTGTTATTGAATGTGAATCCTTAACCTCAGGAGGATGTTGGTAAAGTAGACTTTTTTCCCCTTGATGTTTCATTCTCTTGTTCTGCATAGTTCTAAATCAGAAAGCATCACCCTGTTAGCACGGTTGTAAATTCATGTTACTGCGTCTGTCTCGTTCTAAAATTGGACCTTGCTGAAGAGTTATTATGTGTGCTGAAGTGATATAAACAGTGGGCTTTTCTCACGCACAATGGCTTGCTTGTGATACTGGAGGTTAGCTTTGAAAAGATGACTCAGAAAAGAACGGATACACTGGGGCTCTTCTACAGTCCATGGCCAGGCAGCTTTTTTTTAAGATCCCTTAAGCTGACTCTAGTACATATAGAGTCAGAATTTTTTTCTTAGTTTAATAAGATGATCAAGACTAAATGAAATAGGCCACATTTAAAGCTATCAAATTCTAGCCAGACTTATCTTGAGATTTTGGGGGGAGGGTGGGGTGGGTATTGTTACTTATTTTGGGTGGCTGCCACTGTACTAGCAATTCTATATTAAAACTGATATACTCTGCTGTGGTGTCCATCTTCCCAGAACACATTTCAGAAGTCCTTTTAAGAGAGACAGTGTTTAAATAAAGATTAAAAATAGGAATCGATCTGTTTAAGGAGAAGATTTATAATAGTGGCCTTTAAAATCAGTCTCCTGAATTCATTACCTAAACATGTGACAGAAACCCCTCTCCTTTTCTGTGTACTTTGACAAAAGGCTCTTTGCCTGATTTTTCTGTCTGACCCCTCCCAGTATTTCTGGATGAGAGCCAGGTAGTGTCAAAAACATCTATTGCATTTCTTAGCTTATTTCTTTCTCCAGTAGAAATGTAAACAAGATAAAACTTTGTACCTCCTGATTTTTCCAACACTAATGCAGTGACCTTAATATCATTTTAACTCAGTAAAGAAATGACTATTATCTAAACTTACAAATAGGTAGGTGACTCGGTGGATAAAGGGCTAGACCTGGAGTCAGAAGGATCTGAGTTCAAATATCTACTTAGATATTTAACAGCTGAGTGACTCTGAACAAGGTACTTAATCCAGCTTTTCCTCAGTTTTCTTACCTGTAAAATGAGCTAGAGAAGAAAATGGCAAACTTTTTTAGTATCTTTGCCAGGAAAATCTTAAATGAGGTCCTAATAAGAGTCAGCTACAACTAAAAAACACCTGAACAAAAATTATAAATACCAATTTACATATCACTGTATCCTGTTTGTTTTATTTTGTTTCGTATTCTTCAGTTTGGGACCTAACATCAAAAAGATCTGAGTTTATATTCAACCTTAGAACTTACTAGCTGACCTGGAAAAATCATTTAGTAAACTGATTTCTTCAGTTTCCTCACCTATCACTCAGAGTTGTTTTGAGGATCAAGTGAGATAGAATTTATAAAGTGCAGTGCAAGCTATGTAAATGCTATCTATTATTGTTGTTATTATTATAACTAAATTTCAAAGAGCTTGCCATGAGACTGTGTGACCTTTGTGTAATGAAGAGCTTTGCTTATAAAATTTGTGGTTTAGAAGGGCACACCCTAAGTAAACTCTTTCCCATGAAGAATGAGGAAGGAGCAAATTTAGTACAGGATAAGTAAAAATATGACAGTCCAGTTTTAACCAATGAGAGGAACTAGTGTTCCTCTAGGTTAATCACATATGTATTTTATTTTTCAAGCTAAGCAAAATTAGGAGAGGCAGCATGATAGAACACATAAAGAGCAGGCACTGAAGTCACAAAGTCCTAAATTCAGTTACTGTCAGCTGTATGACCACAGGCAGGTCACTCAACTATTAGATTGAAGGATCTAAATAGTGGGAAATTCTTGGCCTTCATATTGTCCAACCAGGGATTGATGTTCACCTGCATCTCTCACCGACTCTCACCATATCTTTCAATGCAGTTGTTGCTTTCTTCCATAGGTCTAATTTGTACATAGTTTATTGCTTATGATCTCCCCCATTAGATCATAAGCTTTAGAATAGGAATTGGCCTTTGCCTTTCTTTGTATCCTCAGCACTTACATAGTCCTTAGCACAACTTTGACACTTAAGAAATATTAATTGACTGACTGGATGTAGAACTCACAAGATCTGGTAATTGATAGGAATTTAGGGTGAGGATAAGTGAGAAATCAGATTACATTTGTGTTTACCAGCTTTGTGACTTTGAGCAAGTCATATAATTTAGTTTAGATGGGCTTTAGTTTTCCTAATCTGTACAGAGGATTGCATGTATGGACCACCAGGGTCTTTTTCAAGTTCATGTCTGTGATAACCTGAGTCAAAGGAGACACTGATAAAGACATCGTGAGTGACTAGAACAAAGACAGTGCTACAAAGTAAACAGAAAGTTTGGGAGGGAGGTGGATTTGGGAAGAAGGTAATATAATTGCATCTACAATCCAGATAAAAATCCATTTATGCATGCTGTGCATGTCCTATATGATTCATTCTGTATCACTCAGGGAGGAGTCCAGGCTCTTCTCACTAGCCGAATTCAAGCATGGAACCTTGCCTTGTTATCCATTGAGGTACCATGGGACAGGGCAGATAGAATTTTTCCCTCGGCATCTGGGCAGCTGTTCCGAATAATGGCTAATGATAATGGCAGTGATATTGTGACTTGTCTTTCACTCTTCTATTGGTTGATCATTGGCAGGCCTTACTTCCTCAGGGGATACCCAACTGTATTCCTCAGGCACTACAAAACCCTATTAATGTATCACTGCTGTAAGTTACAAAGGACTTGAGGATCTCTATCTATGGAACGGTTCTGTAGATTAATGGAATCATTGTCCAGGACAAGAAAAAAAAAAAGACCCCCACTAAAAAAAATTAGCTAGCATATTGAGCAAAATGCTTTGCAGATAATCTTATTTTAACCTCATAATAACTCTGGAAGGAAGCTGCTGTTATTTTGAAACATATGAGACAGATTAAGGTTCAATGATTTGTTCAGATCTGGCGATACAGCTAAACATAAACCCTGATTCCACTTTACCACTATGCTGCTTATCCCCCAAACAACAAAACCCCTCTGAATGATGCAATTATTTTGAAAGTATATGAACAATCCTCCAGGTCAGCTTCTCATCTGATAGTATTGCTGGCAGCTAACTTTCCAGTCTCAACTAGAATACCTCCAAAAAGGGCAGACTGTTTCTTAAGGCAACCAATCAATAAAGATTTATTAAGCACTTCCTACACTGTGCTAAATACCGGCAATACAAAAAAGCAAAAAACAGTCCCTACTCTCCTTGAGTTTACAGTCTAATGGGGAAAACAACATGCAGATATATGTGAAGCAGGCTATATATAAGATATAGAGGAATTAAGAGGGGTTGGGGAAGTCTTCCTGCAGAAGGTAGGATTCTAATTGGAACTTAAAGGAAGCCAAGGATTTTAAGATCATTTAGTAGAAAAGTTTCCTTGTTTTTAAAGTTTTACTTCACTTTGAGTTACTTCTGTTTTCTGGAAACTGGAAGTTAGTTTCAGGCCTTTCTCAAATGACACCTTTTCAAATATTTGAAGGCAGTTATCACAGCTCTCTGTACTCCTTTATTTCCTCCCCACTTCACCCCCCACTTCACCCCCCTCCACCAAGGTACACCCAACACACACACACACCCAGTTCCTAGCTAAATATTATCAGCAATGCCTTTGAGACTATCATTCAGAAACTAACCATTAGTAGTTTCTTTACTTGTAATAAGAGAACAACAATAACACTTGCTACCAAATCTGGCAGTTTTATGGCCATTAAGATAAGGAATAGATCTAATTCTTTGAATTCCCAGAGTGAAATGTTTCATGGGGAGGGAAGCATGCTATAAGGTATTCCATTACATTATGGTCCATAATCTCCCTGAATGTCCCCCAATGTCACCCCCTCAGTATATGTTCTTTTAGTTTCTATCTTCACTTTTCTGGCCCCTGACTCCTGTGGAACATAGAACATTCTCTATCCTGGATATTTGTAGTGGCAATAAATGATTTTGAAAAGTAAAAAGTGTTATATTTTTAACTGAGTGATTACTATAAAGTAAGTGTTTGTAATAAGTTGGATTTTATGGACCCAGAGTTCACATGTAATAACAACAGTTGCCAGGAGGTCACGGATTAAAGGGTTCAAAGAACATAGTTTTCTCTTCACAAACACTTTTAGTCACGTGCGTTCCCATTAACCTAACATTTGGTGCAAAGAAAAGAAAGGCAAAACAATGGAATGTGATTTCAGCTCAGGAAAGAGCATAGAAGGAAGAACAGGAAAATACAAGGATAGAGAGACAGAGAAGGGCATAGGGTGTGGATACTGTCGTGTCATAGATAATTTGGGGGAAATGGTTGAAGAACTCAACCTCAGAGCCAAATTCTTCCTCTGATTTCTACTGACTTATCTGCTAGAATAGTTAATATGGAGACCAAAAGAGCATATACTGAGGGAGTGACAATGGGGAGACAAAAAGGGGAGATCATGGTGTGTAATCCTTTTTGGTGACCTTAGATAATATTCTAAGTTTTAAGCTGCAAAGGAGTCCTAGTCAAAGTTTATAAAATTAAGTTTCTTAATGGTAACTGAGATGCTAACAATAGGATTCACAATAAAAAAGGGGGAAGGGAGGGAAAGGTGCAGAGAAAAAGAAATGTATCCTTTTTGAAAAGACCCATCTGTATATTGTATTCAGCAAAATAGTTATGGGCAACTTGTCTATTATAAGAGGCTTCTTTATTATGTAAATTAATTGTTGATATTTTAAAAATAATTAAAAGCTAATTTATTCAATAAAGTAAGATATGTGTATAGTGGCGGAGATGAAGGTGGGGAGCAGGAAACAAAAGCAATTTTGCCTTTTTTGTGTTAAGTGTAACTTGCTGCATTCAGTCTGTTACTAACCAATTTTTTTTTTTGCTAGACATACTTGCCCATTATTGGATTCCCTAACTGGAGTATGCCTACAAGTTGATAGTTGGAGCACACTGCTCCCTATCCAGGTCATCCTCTGCTTCACTTCATTATAGTATTTCTGACCTGTTGCCCACTTAAGGACAGAAGCCTGGACCTTTGTCAACTTCCTGGCTTCCTGTGCTTTAAGGAACAGATACCTAACTTCTCTGGACATTTTCCTGGTAACTTCATCATTAGTAGACAAATGGATTTGTCTACTTTTTGGACACTTCCCCTTGATTTCCTGTGCTTTTGGAAACAAATGCCTGACCTTTTGTTCATACTCTTGTCATTGCATAAATCAAGTAGGATCAAAGGTTGGAAACCTCTTTTTATGCTACTTTAAATTTGACTTTCTCAATCTGTGAATAGTAAAAGAACTTGTGTGGTTTTTGTTTCAACAGCAAAGTATTTGATAAAAAGCAATCTTCATGATTGCTTTTTTTTCTATTGAGAAATGAGACAGGATTCAGTTTATTCATAGTAAAAAAAAATCTTGCAGGATTTGGAGGCAAAAAGACTTCTCATTCTGCTTTTGATCCTCTCTACCTTTGAAACATGTCATACATGTATGTTACCTCTTTGAGCTTCAGTTTCCTCATTTGTGAATTGTAAATTCTCAGACTTTACTTCTAAATCCTAATTCATACACAGTTCATTTCAGCACTGATTAAATGCTTCTTTGTCATTGTGAGTTGCCATTAGCCTCATTTGGTGCAAAGAAAAAAAGGCAATTAAAAAAATTCTCTCCTTTCTTCCTCCCTTCTTCTCTCCTTGTTTTGATTGTACTCCTAGGTTTAGTTTCTTTCTTCATTTTTCTTAACTAATTTTTTTTTCTTTTCCTTCCTTCCTTTCTCTTTTTCTATCTTTTCTCTCTCTTTTTTCTTCCTTCCTCTTTCTTTTTTCTTTTCCTTCCTTTTTTCTCTCTCTTTTTTCTTCCTTCCTTCCTTTTCTTCCTTCTTTTACTTCCTTCTTTCCTTTCTTTTCTGCTTTTCTCCTTTGTTCTCTCACTTCCCTTCTTCCTTCTTTTTTTTTAAAAAAATATTTCCTCTCTTTTCTCCCTTCCTCCTTCCCTCCATTGTTTTGATTGTACTTCTAGGTTTAAGCTTTTAAAGCAAAGTAACACAAGAACATTTTATCCATCAGGACTGTTGATTATTTTCTTTACTGTCATGAACAATAGGTAAGAGTATTAATACAAACTTGGCTTACATTAGTAGAGTCATTGTGTCTAGTCCTAGAGAGATGATAGCAGTTTGTACTGTGCCCCAGTCAGACCATTTTAGGGTTGTGGAATGAAGAGCCCTGAGCTTATGCCATAGGAGGACCAGGAGAATTTAAGGTAGGGACATTCTAGTTTTCTTCAAATACATTTAAAGGGTTGTCATGAGGAAGAGGGAACTAGCAACAATGGATAGTAGTTGCAAGAAAGCACATTTAAATTCAATATATGAAAAAAATCAGTAAAAGGAAAGTTCTCTGTAAAGTGTTGGGTAAACTGCTTGAATTTGTTTAAACCTTTGACTTCTGTGTAGACATTACTGGTGCTTTGTAGACCCTGTGGTGTCTTTGTCATCAGAATGTGATGGAGGCTCTATACTCTGGTTGAGTATAGTAAGGAATGTAATGTTATCCACAATTATGGGGAGATTTTGGACATTAATGAATGGGTTAATTAGGATACTTAAGCAGATTGCTCATGTGGAACCATATCAGCCTTATTCTCTGTTAATTTGACCTCATCTGGTCTAGGATGGCTGGTGTTTTGAGTGTTTTTCAGTGGTAGTTGTAAGGAGGAGGGGAAATAAGGATTCAATCCTCTATTACTCTTTCTGTACTATTATATTGCATTCTATATTATTTCAATTGTTTTTCTATGTTATTGTATTTATTCTATATAATTATTCTTTATTATAATCCTGGTAGTCTTTATTATTGTAGTCAGCTGAAGTGTTAAGAGAAAAATATCCCACTCTTCTTGGCACATGAACCAGACTAGCATGCCAGCCTCCTGTAGTTCAAGCAGTCACCCAAGAGTTGCCACTCAAATTTCTCTTAACCCTTTGTTTCCAGACATCTTCCTTTAGCAAAACTCTAATGTAGTAATTGGGAAAGTAGAGAGTGGAAGGTAGATACAGGAACTCAATAATGCAATTTATTTACTCATATATCCAAAATAATAAGTAAGTTTCCCCGTTAGTTCTGCATAAGAATTAAGAAATAAGACTTAGGCTCTCCCATGCCAAATGTTTTATACTGGATATCTATCTAAATATGGCCATTCTTATTAAATATTCTTATTAAATTATTTATTATAATAGTACTACTATTATTAAATATTAACATATTAAAGTATGTTCTTTCCTTCCCTTAGTGATTCTATTTAAAAGAAGTCATTTTTCCTCAGATAGTCTACGAGTATTTGTCTTGTCCCCTCATATTAATGAAATGATTATTATGTCACTTGAAATCTGGTTTCAACTAAGGGAACGAAATCTCAGCTGGAACTGGTTCTGTTAATGGGTAGGGCCTTCCTTTAAGCTTGCAAGACAGGGTTGTTGCTAAGATCTTCTAAGTGAACAAAACCTAAATGTAATAAAGTGGGAGGCAACCAGAGCCACAAAAGGAACAAACACAGAAGAAATTTTCATTGTCTGGCCGAATAACTAGTTTCTGGCACCCAAATAACTACAAGAAGTAAACAGATTCCAGGAGCCTCTTAAAAATGGTCTTTCCCAACTGTCTCACATGTAAACATCCTCCAGAATACTCCTCTAAGCCTAATCCTAATCAGGACAGATTTGTTTAATTAGAGAGTAAGAATTCCCATGATCTTTACTGGCAAGTATATTGGGAGAAAATGTGTTAATTTTTTAAAAGATAACCAACTTTGTGAATTTGTGCTCCTTTCCTCATCTGTAAAATAGGAATAATCTTACCTATCTTTCCCATACTTCATTGGGACTGTTATGAGCATCAAATGAGATGATATGTATAAATATAGCTTATAAACTATAATGTACTAGCTAATTATAATAAATGAAGAGATTACTACTATGAATGAATTCTAATTAAAAAAATATGGAACAATCTATTCTGGAGACAACTGAAAGTATTTACAAGCTATGCTAAGATTAACTGGCTATAAGAAACAACTCCTTACCTGGTCCTTTGCAACTTGTAAGCAGTTTTGCAAGGAGAATTATCTGTGAGTGAATATAAAATAAAACTAGTCCTATTGTATGAAAAACAATTTTTAAACATTAACTTTTATTTTCAAAATATGCAGATAGTTTTCAATATTTACCCTTGCAAAACCTTATATTCCAAATTTCTCTCTTCCTTCCCCCCGCCTCCTCCATTAGAAGCAAATAATCCAATATATGTTAAGCATATGTAGTTCTTCTATACATATTTCCACAATTATCATGATGCACAAGAAAAAAATCAGATCAAAAGGAGAGATAATGAAAGAAAAAAAAGCAAGCAAACAAAAACAAAAAGGTAAAAATTATTATGGTGTGATTCACATTCAATCCCCATGGTCATTTCTCTGAATGTGGATTGTTCTCTCCATCACAAGTCTATTGGAACTGGCCTGAATCAATCACTTGATTGTTGAAAAGAGCCATCCATCAGAATTGATTATCGTATAATCTTCTTGTTGCAGTATACGATGTCCTCCTGGTTCTAATCATTTCACTTAGCATCAGCTCATATAAGTTTCTCCAGGCTTTTCTGAAATCATCTTGCTGATAGTTTCTTATAGAACAATAACATTCCATTCCATTCATATACCATAATTTAGCCTTTCCCTAACTGATGAGCATCAACTTAGTTTTCAGTTCCTTGCCACTACAGAAAGGGTTAAAAGCAAATTCGTATGTTCTTTTTGACTTAAATGTCTTTTTATTAGCATTAAATATGTTTCATAACTATTAAGTAATTCTGTAATATGTTTCAAATTAGGACTTCTAGGTTGGGCTGTGATGTTTATATCTTCTTTCTCATTTACTCCTTACCTGGACATGACAGCTGTGAAATAAGAATATAGATAGGGCAGAAGAAAGGTGGTTGGGTTCCAGAGGCAAAGTAAGATTGACATAACAGTAAGGAGGAGCTAAGTATAACAGGTTCTTCAAGGTAGAGGTTTTGGGAGGAAGTCCAAGTGTGAGAAAGGAAAATTAGTAGGAATGAATTATGTTTGAATAAATATTTACTGTATCATCTTCCTACATCGTCTATATGACACATGGGTAGAATTTGCCTTTGAACAAAAGCAGAGATGGAGTCCATGCCATTCTGTCTTAAAGCCAGCCAGTTGTTGGAAAAAGACAGTGAATGTCTTTGTTGTTGCACGTACTGAAAGTCACATAGCAAAATAATTTGGGCAGACAGAATGCCTTGATGGACAGTGGACTTCTCTAAGATTTGATTAAATTATCCTAGTTATCCAGGTTTGTAGCAGTAATTGTAGCTAAATTCTCAATATATTCCTACAGTTGGAATGTGTGTGTATATACACATGCATGTGTATGTGTTGTGGTAATTTTTTCATAAGTGATACAAAGTTGTATGAAATATTTTCTAAAGCCTCCCAAATATTTCAATCATTCCATTTAAAAATATCTAACCATGCTTAACTGGCAAATTTGTGGATTTTTTTTTCATTTCTAGAGAATAATTATCATTTTGAGCATCACATTTTGCTGAAAGTTTTAATATTTTTATATATGTCAGTTATTCAATAAACATTTATTAAATGCTTAGCTTGTGGTAGAACTTGTGTTAAGCAAAAAAAAGGGGGAAAAAGCAATCCCTACCTTCAAAAGGTCTTACAGTTCCATATAAAAGGAAGGTAACAAGACAGGTGGAGGTAGAGGGGAATGATGGAGAAATCCAAAGGAACATATCCAGCAAGCAATGAAAAAATGAAGGCCCTAAATGGAATTTCAGTGATTTCCATGTGATTAAAACTCTTAACTATGTGAGGATCAAATTATACAATGCAGATATGGTGAAAGAACTTTTAAGACCATAAAAGTATGAGTTATTAACTAGATTATCAGGTGGATTGTGGATGTTATAAACAAAATATAAACTTAAAATTAAACAGATATATGATACATAAATCTGTGTGTTTAAGCATATATATATATATATATATATATATATATATATATATATATATGTGAGGAAACTGAGATTGAGAAAGATTAAATGACTTTTCCATGGTTGTGATAAATAAATTTAAGAATTGGAATTTAAATTCTAAAGTTCAACATTATATCTACTGTCCTAAGGATTATGTACACAAAATAAAGAATAAGATGCATTTCTCACCCTCCAGGAATTCATGATTTAATAGGGGAAACAATATATAATTTACATATGCATATAACTACAGTATAAGATAGGATAAGATGAATTAATAGGAGGTTTTGAATATGTAGTGGGACTTTAGAGAAATGAGCCATTTGTCTCCAGTTGGGTCAGTTAAGATTTTATGGAAGAGGAATCATTTTAGTGGAACTTTGAAAGATAGAAATTAGATGGTGAAAGGCCAAGAGAATAGTATATGCAAGAGGTAAGAAAGCATTGGATATGGTTTGGAGAATAGTGAATAATTTAACTTGCGCAAAGTTCAGAGCATATAGAGGAGGGAAATCTGGAAAATTAGATTGCTGGTAATATTAGAGAAGGCCTTAATGTTAGATTGAGGAGTTTGAGCTTCATATTCTAGGCAAAAGACCATTGTCAGCCTGTGAGCGAAGGAGTGGAATGATTTGTAAATAGTAAATGGGAGGAAGAACTTAATTGAATTGTTTATTTTTAATTTTTAATTAATTAAAATTAATTTAATTTTTAATTTTTATTTTTAATCCAGTGCCAGTGACTGACTGGATGACTACTTGCTATATCTCATGATCAGGATTCCATTGTCTGTGAATTGGATTGGATGGGTCTTTCCAACTTTCAAATTCTGTGATTCTTTAGTGGGAAGTGCAATGTATTGGAGGATAAATCTGGTAATTGCGTAGCAGATGAATTGGATTAGGGAAAACTGAGAAGGAGAGATGACCAGTTAGAAAACTCTGGCAAGAACGTGAGGAGGGTGGTATGCATTAGGGAAGTGGTACACGGAAATGCAAGGAACAGTAATAATAGTGAATTTGTAACCATGGCAAATGATGAAATTTCCAGCTGATTCCTCTCTCCCTCTCACTTTTCAGATGTAAAATTTTGTGTCAGAGTGGTGAAGTAAATTGTTGTACAATAAACAGGAGCTAGGAGGAAGATGTGGTTAGGGAAATGAGATGAGCTGGGGACATGCTAAGTTTGAAGAACTTTGGGGAAAATTCAAATAATGCGATTTGTCAGATAATGTCAAAGAGCTTAAAAGTCAACTAACTGAGAAGTCCAATAATTTTAGACTCTTAACAAATTCGCTGGAGCCTCCAACCCACTTTGAAATCTTGATTGTAACCTTTAATAGGTAGTACTTATGATTGAAGGAACTATATGTGCTTTTTGAAGGATTAAGCTGAGGAAAGCTACTAGAAGGTGGTACACAATTCAGGAAATTTTCATAAGCACCCCTTCCTTCTAACTGCATTTCTTTAGCTGCTAAAGTATTTGTATTTAATGGAGTAGTAAGGAGAGTTAGGAAGGAATATGATATTTTTAACA